>NW_024423564.1:21160172-21160939 GCF_017311325.1 Ursus maritimus
CCCCTCATACACGAGCCCTGGTGGACACCTCAGACCTCATCACCCGCATCAGCCCCTTTGTCCTCTGTGTTCTGGCCACCTCAGCTTTCTCTTGGATCCTCAGTCATACCAAGTTCTAGTTCCACCTTGAAAGGCTTTCTACATGCTATTCTCTCTGCCTAAAATGTTCTTCCTCTTTATCAGCTTAACCGTCATCACCTCAGAGAGGCTTTCTCTCAACTTCCAACCTGAAGCATCCAGCCAGTCCCTATCCTATTACCACAGAGTCACTGTTGCTGACCTTCTGTTTGTGTCCCACAGCAGAATACAAGGTCTAGGAGGACAGGGATTTTATCTCTCTTGTCCATTGCCAGATCCTTCAGAGCCAAGAAGAGCATCTGGCACAGCTGCTCAATAATTATTTGTTCCAACAACAGAAAGAACAAAGGAGCCAGACAGAAGGGGAGAGGGAAAGACTTTCCCGTTAAGATGAAGAAAGAGTGTTTATTAAACAATGAAGGCTTACAGAAGCCCTCTACTTCCCTCTTTTGACTAAGCTACCAGGAAAATCATAAAAATTCGAGTTTTAAGCATGAGCAAGTCAGAGCCAGTTTCTGTGACATGTAACCAAAAAACTCAAATCATGACAATACTGCTATTCTACACAGGAGCCAATTAAGAGAGGGGGAGCAGGGAAAGGAAGGAAACAAAGCCACAGGAGAGAAGTGATCAGAAATGCAGGGAGCAGAAAGAGGTGGAAGTAGCGGGGGGGGGGGGGGAAAAGATGA
>NW_024423564.1:21160946-21202757 GCF_017311325.1 Ursus maritimus
AAAAAGGGTGAAGGGGGGGGGGGGGGGGGGACAAAGATGAAGGAGAGCCACGCAGAGGTAAGTAGGAGTGGTTAGGTGAGTAACAGCTATAAATGGAAGCCAAGGGCAAAGAGGGTGACTGGTTATTTCACACAGTAGCGCTAACTGGGACTCTGGGAGCCTCGATAAGCTGGGGGGTGCTAACGAACAGGGGAAGGAGGACTGGAATGCCAAAAGTAGAGGGGTTCTTGTCCCTCCCTATTCTGCCTCTTGGGCCAAGTTCCTTAATTTCTCTGGGTTTCCTGGCGCAGTAAGGAGGAGGGGCGGCAAAGGGTAGGGGGTGGGCGGGCAGGGCAAAGAGAGGACCTCTCTCTAAGATCTGTCTGCTTCTGGAACTTAGGGAAGAATCAATGTACTCTATACAGTTCCACTGAGCAATTCTTCAGAGGGGAAAGTATTCCCCGAATTGCTATAGTAGATACAGTAAAAGCCAGACTCCCATCCTGCAGTCTTTGTATTTAACTTCAGATCTAGGTCAACCAATATTCCTTTAAAAAAGTAAAATAGAGTTTATAGAAAGAGTCTAGTGGCCCACATTCTGGGTAAATCCCAAAATTCTTTATTGTAATAGAAGGATCTTAATCAACAACTTAAATCTGACTTCCTCTTCCATGAATTCAGAAGGAAAATATTGTCATCAGTGAGTACACATGTACAAAATGTAGTATCTAATATATTTTTTAACTCTGTGCTAATAATGGCAAAGCCCAAGCCAGGATATCCTAAAACTGGATGTGGTTGTTTTTTTTTTAATTCCTATATCTGACTTGGAAACGAGAAAACAAAATGATTTTAGAAACTGTTTTAAAATGTTAATCCCACTTTGTCACTCTTTNNNTTCCATTATTTCACGGATGTGTTTCCAGGAAAAGAATAAAAACTTAAAATGTGGCTCCAGGTAAAAGATGTAGCTTGCTGCCAAAACCACTACTCACGTGGACACACTGAGAATTTTCTCAAAATTTCAGACATTTCTGAAGGGAACAGAAATATTTTATCACATTCAACTAGTGGGATTTTAAGTGTCTCCAATTCCAAGGCAGATAATACCCTGCAATGCTATTAGAAGAGTTACTGCATAGCCATCAGTTCTTTGTACAGGATCGGTCTATTCCCATAGATTTTAACAAGCAGTTGATTTCAAACTAAAGCCTTGCTGCCGAAACCCTGGTGACAGAAGTCAAGGCCAGGAGCTGGGGGTAGGAGCGGTATGATGGAGACGCCAGGTATGGAGTCCGTCTGCATCATTTCATACATGCTATGAAGATGAGATCAGTCACTGTTGGAAATCTGAATCCCCTCCAGGGCTGTCTCATACCTCATTCATTCCTCTACTCCTTAAAACAAGAGCTAGTCACTGGGGATACAAGCATGAGGAAGAGTCATCCCTTCTCTCAAGGAGCTCACTCTAGTGGGAGAGAGATGGCAAAGCGAGTGATTGCAAGGAGCTTATTCTAGCAGCTGACAACTGCACATGATCAACTGTAAGACAAGGTAAGAAAAGCTAGCGTTAAGCCATGGTCTGGGTCAAAGAATAAGAAATGACAAAATAAACAACTAGGGGGTAGGGGAGGGATAAGCGAACAAATTATGGAGAAAACACGATGGTTCTCTCTTATTACTTAGAAATTTCCCAACACAAGCCCCACTGAATGACTCACACATCACCTCTCAACAGAAGTGTAACATCTGATTCATTCCACGGTACTTATCTTCACACGGAAAGGCTTGTCTGTCTACTCATTAATTTGAAACCATGAACCATGAAAGTTACTCCCCTATTCAATAAGCTCTGAGATACTACGGCAACTCCAAACAGATCTTTCAGACTGAGGTAACACTTTCCTAGTCCTGCAATTCACTTGAATGAACTGTGAATTTGCTAACTACATCCCTGGCTTTCGGTCCTCATCATAAAAGCTTGGTTTTCCATAATGAAAACTCAGGGGCCCTACGAGCATTTGTCATGGGGGGTGAGAGGCGGTGGGCACAGGGGACGCAAGGCTGAGGCAGAGAAGCAAAAAAGAAGAGAATTAAGAAAGACATACAGGGCAGGGTGGCACTAACATAGGAACCTAGTAGCTGACAGGGCATGGCTCAGTTTACTCATGCGGTCACCATGTTTTGGGCACTAAAGATCTTAGGAATAACTCAACACACGGCAGCCTCAACAGAAGCTCCAGTTAGCTCCTCCTTTATTTAAATTTCAGAAAATACATATGGAGAGGGCTTTTTATTTCAATTCATTGTCCATAATGGGGAAAAGGCTATTATTTTACTCACTATATCAAACAGAAGAGATTTCTTTTTTTTTTTTAAGATTTTATTTATTTATTTGACAGAGAGAAAGACAGCGAGAGAGGGAACACAAGCAGGGGGAGTGGGAGAGGGAGAAGCAGGCTTCCCACTGAGCAGGGACCCCGATGGGGGGCTCGATCCCAGGACCCTGGGAACATGATCTGAGCCAAAGGCAGACGCTTAACAACTGAGCCACCAGGCGCCCCAGAAGAGATTTCTTGAAATGAAACTTACATAGATTAAAATTATGCATTCAAAAACTCTTATAAACCTAAGGTTTAAGATTATATGTCACAAAGTGCATAGGGCATCACGTACCATCAGCATGAATATAGAAACCACACTGGACGAGGCAGTCCCGTGACAGACCCAGAGACCAACTCAACACTGGCTCCCCAGGCACCCGCCAGTGCTGACCCAAGCACAGGCCTCTCTCATTCAAGGTTGTTCCAAACGAATAAACGTACTTTTTGGCTGCCAGCAAGAAGGGGATGAGTAGGAGTTTGAGGGAAACACAGTGATTCAAGTGAAAGTGAGATAAGAAAAGACAGATTGCAGTACTTGAGGTCTTAAAACAAACTCAGCTTTTCCTAGCCATCAAGTATCAACTGAATCAATACCATGTGGAGACCAGCTGGACATCTTGATATTTAGACAGAGGAGCTTTTTGAGTTCAGAACACTTTCCATTTTCCTTAAGCTGTTCATGTTTAATCGTAGGCTAGCCCAGATGGGCCAATCACCTGTGTATTCAGTGCCAAAACTGATACCCTGAAAAACATGCATTTCACACCAAAGCATAGTAAGCAGATTCTGCAATGGCTGCGTTTTGCCAACAGCAGGTAACTACCCACTATTGAGTAACAAAATCAATTTAATAGGGCAAAGATTTTTTTAATAAAATAGGACAGAATATAAAATGTCAGTATACCTCACCCATTGTAAAGGAACAATTGCTTCGTGAACATTTTGTTGTGGTTCTACATCTGCATGGGGTATGTGTGTGTGTGTGTGTGTGATAGTGTGAGTGTGTGTACTAAGGGGCAGTGTGAAATATGGTTCTTACCATGGTTTATAGTGAAAGAAGCTTGGAAAGCCCTGTCCTGAGATCTGACCTAAACTGCTTCATGTCATTCCTTGGTTCTCCTTTCTCCTATCACTCCTGACACTTAGACCTACTCTAAGCCAGGCATGGACAACACCAAAGCAAGTGTGAGCAGAACTGCCACACACATGCACTGGCTGGTACGTAAAGGTATTTGGGGTGTTAGCCCCCTTAGCCAGAATTAAAGCTCAGATGCTACCTGGAAAAGAAAGTGAAACACTGCTTTGTAACTGGAAAATTCTGCCCTTCCACACTACATGTTATTTTGAATCTTCTGCAGAATATTACGGTTTAAGATGTAGTATTATTCCAAGACTAGCACTGCTCAGTTACATGCTGTGAATAAAGCTCCAACTAGGAACTTGGGGATTTGGGTTCTAGTCTCTCACTAACTGGATTTGACCTTGGGCAAGGTACTTGATCTCTCTGGGCTCAGATTCTCCAAATGAAACATGAGAAAGCGGGACTGGAGCAGAGTTTTTCCCAGTGAACTTCCTGTAGAGGTACCTTATGGGTTCTGCAAAAGTGAGTCTACTTTTCTAAATTAACAGATGTTTATTTTTAAACAATAGACACAATAAACAATAGAGAAAACAATAAACACAATCAGTAAACACAATCAAGTGGATTCAATATCAATTTTTACCATGGCGGTTGTTTAGCAACCAAATAACTTCATTTTGCATAAAACTTGGACATACTACCTCCAGACGTATATAATATTCTCATAAATATCTCATTGAATAGGAAGCTTATAGTGCTTAATAAATATCTCATTGAATAGGAAGCTTATAGTGCTTCACTAGGGATACATCTAAATGTGAGTCTGTTCTGTCCAGATATTTGTATAAAGCTGAACAGAGATGGCTCAGACTCGTGTAATTGCCAGGTGAAGCCCACGCAAACATACATGTTAATTGCAGACTAACCCAGATGGGCTGATCCCCTGCACTCACATCAGGCATTATAAATACATTTCAAGTGACATTCTGATAATGGACAATCTCTTCAAGGGCTCAGGTACCTCTTTTTAAACTTTTTTCCATAAAAAATGCATCCAGTTAAAATTTTAAAGATTCAACTCTGATTAAAATTGAAAATGCTGTATGATCTTAGGGAGCCTCACCTGTTTTTAAAAGCACCAAAAATATAAGCCTACAGGGATAAAAGCCGGTCTGGCCCATTTAAGCCATATCACAAAAGCACTCTTGCCTATCACGCTCTAAAAGGAAGGAACTGCACAACAGGAAACTGCCCTGCCCCCGCCTTATGCCACACCTCCCTTCCTCTCCACAATTTCCATACGCAGACGAAGCAAATGCTATCTGTTAGAATTACTGAGAAGCCACAGAGGTTGACAGAACACTAGTAGCTGACATCCACTTTACTATTGTTTCAATAAGTTGTTAAGGTAAATGCCTTTATTATTTTGAACCAACATTTTTCTTGATGATTTCACCTATGTTTTTAGATAACATGGGCTTAACCTACAGCTTTTTGATGACAAGTTAAAGCAGTTGTGAAATTGAAATTTACAGATGAATTGTGAATTAGAGATTAAGGGAACTAACGTGTTTGTCCCAAATGATAAAAGCAAAAACAAATTCAGAGGTAGTTGGCCTCGATTATCACTTTTCAATGGTTTAAACACATAGACATGAACCACTTTTAAATAATACTATCCTGAATATAATTTTCTGTATATTCAGTAGACCTCTAGGTGTTGAATAATCAACAGATCCATTATCAGCAGTTCCTTTGAATTCACATATATGCAAGTACTTAATAACATAGCATTTTGAAAAGTAACAGAATTTAAGGTATATGGACTTCCTAATTTCTTACAGAAACTTGGACTGATGGGTGTGATTTCTAGGGGTCTACATCTATTGATACAAATTAGATTCAGGGAAATGACTTCTTCTATTTTTTTAAAGATTATTTATTTGAAAGACAGCATGCATGGGGCGGGGAGGGGCAGAGGAAGAGGGAGAGAGAGAATCTCAAGCAAACTCCTTGGTGAGCACAGAGCCCAACTCAGGGCTCCATAAATCTCACGACCCTGAGATCATGACCTGAGACAAAATCAACAGTCAAACGCTTGACCGACTGAGCCACCCAGGAGCCTCAAAATGACTTCTTTTCTTAAAGGAAAGAAGAGACTGATACTTGTCAACTTTTAATGGTCCAAATACAGGAAACAGATTTTCAAAACACCAACTATTCAAAAGTTAATAAACCTACAAATAAATACAGGAATAATAAATCTCATTATTAATCCAAAAATGATTAGTAAAACAATTAGATCATTTTAACCAATTAGATTTCTAGATTTTTAATGTCTATACCCAATATGCAAAGGTATATGATGCTGGAGATTTATTTCACATAGTGCCAAACAGAGTACAAACTGGCTAAAATATGATAATATGCTTTAAGAACTTAAAAAATGCTTAGGGGCACCTGGGTGGCTCAACGGGTTAAGTGTCTGACTCTTGATTTTGGCTCAGGTCATGGGATAGAGCTTGGCATTGGGCTCCACACTCAGCGGGGAGTCTGCTTAAAATTCTCTCTCTCCCTCTGCACCCCCAACCACGTGCACATGCACTCCCTCTCTCTCTCAAATAAAATCTTTTTAAAAAATGCTTACATTTTTAGAATCTATTAATCCCACTTCTGGCGATCTAAAGACAAAAATCCACAAAAAGAAATATTTATAATGCCAAACGATATTTGTCACATTATAAGAAAATGTCACAAAGGCATCTAAAATGTTAAACAAACAATAGTATGCTCTCTAAATGGAATATTATTTCATCATCTAAGTAGCAAAAAGCCAAAACATGGAGGCCAAGTGAGAAAAGTTGACAAAACTACATTGTAATTATACTTCAGTGAATATTCAGGTTTAGAATGATGTCACTGCAGGAGAATTTTCCTACTTTTCTTCTATAATGTAGCTATGCCACTTTTTAAATTTAAAAAAAACTGTTTTCAATTAAATTCACTGAATTATCCCCTTTTCAAACTGGATATTTAAAATATATTTAATCATTTCCCAACCCCTCTTGCCCCCCAAAAACATCTTCCCCTCCATGCTGTCCTCCCCCAGCCCCCTCAATATTCCTTCACCAACTTGGCCTACCGGGGTTGGTCATCATTGCTCACTCCCTCTCTTCGGGTGTGACCCTGGTCCCCAAACCCCCTCCCCAGAAGGCAGAGTTATTCACCTTAGCATCCTCAACTCCCAGAACAAGGCCTCACGTATAAGGGCTGGAAAAACACTTGTTGATTTATATTTATGAATTCGGCACCTATTGCACATTTTTCTCAATTATTTATAACTCATCTGTCCCGCATTTTAAGACAGGTATTCATTTTTCTATCTAGTTTTCATATTTTTATATTCCCCAGAGCCCACCACAGTGCTGTGTCAAGCTCATCTAAGCTAAATAAATATTTACTGAACTAAAGAATGCCTGAATACACATCTCAAAAATGAGAAATCTGCTTGGTTCGGACAGTTTCTTCTTTTAAAATGCAAATAATATCCTAAAAACAACAACAACAACAACTCATACCACACCTTCCTGTGATTTACCCTAAGCAATCAACAGATCAACAACCATCTGAAAGTCACTGAGCCAAGGAAGGGTGTAAGTGTAAAATGGGGTAGAAAGGAGGAGCAGGCTTCAGCTCTTCAGGGGAGGGAGGACAAGAGCCCAGAAAACTTTCTCGAAGGCCACACAACTTCTCTGCCTAGAGCCGCCAGCCATTCCTAAATGCTTAAAATGCCAGGCACTGCCCCAGGACACCTGCATGAGCATGACCTCCTGCAGTCTTCACCACAACTATGTTAGGTGGAGTGTTATTATCTCTATTTTAAAGAGAAAAAAAAACAGGAATTTGGATGGGTTAAATAACTTGCTCAAGACATAAAACTAGCAAGCGGATACCAGGCCAAACCTGTGGCTCTCTGCGCAAGTCGCTGCTCTCAACCACTACACCAGATGGAGAATGGCTTCTTTGCAATTAGCAGTAGACTTAAAGGTAGAATATATAACTACTAAGGCGTTAAGTGTAGTCTACAGAATAAATAGCAGACACAGACATGATTACAAAGTCTACAAACCTTAGCCTTGTCATCTCTAATTCAGACATGACATCTGGCTCAGCCCAGTTCCAGTTAATCCATAATTAGACCCCTTATTTAGCAATGTGAGGACTTAACAAGTGGGTTAAGGAAAATACATTGTGGTTACTGCCTCTGTTTAAGCACCCTCCACATACGTGGGCGGGGGGGGGGGGAAATCTTCATTCTTTAAGTCTAAACCATCACATTTGTTGTAACTTTTCACACATATTATTTTTTCAATCCGCCAGTCATCATGGGCCTGATCCAAATTCTCCTCGACCTCTTGATCATAGTTCTGTGAACTGAAAGCGAGATAGTAACTAGCAAGGACTTGGTCTTTAAGCATGTAGCAAGAACCTAATTAATTCATGCTTACAATATCTTCAGGCCATCTTCTTCAAACCCATGTGAGAGTACTGTGGTTGCCACTGTGATTCAAGCACCCTGACCCCCAACTCCAGCACTGCCCTGAGTATTGTCCTGGAAGGCAAACACCTTCCCGACAAAGTTGATCTCCTCTTAAAACCTGTGCCCTTCATCTCAAGAAGGATAATGTCACGGCTTAGGGATAAAGAGATACTTCATGAGTAGGGACTTCCCTGAAACGGTGCCTGTCATCTGTCTGCTCAGCGTCACTGGGATCTCCAGTGGCCACATCGTTCTAGCAGCCCTGGCTTTAGAATCACCCACAGAGAAGGGTTTGTGAATTTCCTACTGAACGTGGTGTTCTATACTTTATCTCCTTCTTAATACTCCTGACAGTTCTATGAGATAAAATGTAAAAAGGCTCTCTCCCACATAGAGATAAGAAAATAGAAACACAAAAGCTTGTGTGACATACTTAAAGTCCTGATCTAACCGAAAAAAACACAGGCAAAGCCGTGACTCTGTTCGTGCGTGTTTGGCACAAGATATCACACTCCCAAGCAAGATACGATAGCTGCAAAACAACAGGAATGTACTTAACACTACTGAGCTGTATGCTGAAAGAGGGGAAGACTCATTACAAGGAAAAAAATGCTTTTGTCACTACGTATGGTGACGAATGTTAACTGTACTTACCATGGTGATATCTCTCGATAGATACAAATATTAAATCAGTACATTGTACACCTGAAAATAATACAATGCTATGTCAATTATACTTCAATTAAAAAAATAATGAAAGGGACGCCTGGATGGCTCAGTCAGTTAAGCGTCTGCCTTCAGATCAGGTCATGATCCCAGGATCCTGGGATCGAGTCCCACATCAGGCTCTTTGCTCAGCAGGGAGTCTGCTTCTCCCTCTCCCTGCCACTCTCCCTGCTTGTGCTCTCTCTCTCTCTGACAAATAAATAAAGTCCTTAAGAAACATATTTTAAAAATTAAATAAATGAATAAATAAATAGAAAGAAAGAAAGAAATGGCAAGACAGTGAATTTTATGTTGTGCGTATTTGATCACAATTTTAAAAATTGGGGGAAAAAAAGCTCATCCAAAAAAAGGCAAGGTAATGATGTGACTTTACATAGCGGATGCTGCCCTTGGACTCTGATCTCTGCTTTGATTCTGTATCTTTAAAGGCCATAGTTGGCTCAGTCAAGATCACAACGTTCTGGTAATGAGGAAGACACCACTTTACACTTCATGTCCAATATGATCGTTTTCAGTTTCCCTCTGAAGTTACCTAAAGGAAGTTTCCTTCCTTCCTTCTTCCATATTTTATCATCGCATTATTCATTCACTGCATAGGTATTTATGGAGCACCTACTCTGAGCGGGGCATGGTTCTAAGCTGATACTCAGTGTTGAAATACTGAAATAGTTCCAAACCAGGTGGTAAGTAGCTGCGGTCTGCGGCATCCCATGCCCCCCCACACCGGCCACCTCATCTCTTCCCTGGGACACCCCCCACCCTGGACTTCCCCATGACTCAGCATAACAGGAAGGCTCCATGGTGACCAGCTTCCAATTCAACTGGTGAATGGCTAGGCCTAACCACTTGTTAAGTGTTTTATCACCTCCCAGACACAGCAATGAACAGAACAGACAAGGTTCCTACCCTCTAGTCTAGGAAAGAAATAATAAACAAGTAAATACATAAATGAATCAGATAATTTCAAAGAATAGAGTGCTATAAAGAAAAGAAAACAATGAGGGACTAGAGGGTGACTGGGGTGGGGGGAGAAGAGTAAAATTTGAAAAGGCATGTCTCTGAGGAAGTGACATTATAAGGAATCAGGAAGGCAAAGGTTTTAGGTAAAAAAAACTCCAGACAGAGAGAACAGAAATATCAAGGCCTTCTGCTGGGAATAAGCTTGAGATTTTCATGGTTAGAAGTCCAGTGTGATTGGGCCATCCTGAGCAAGGAGAACACAGAGGTAGGCAGGGCCAGATCGGGGAGGATCTTACTGGCACCGGTAAGGAGGTTGAATTTAATGCCAAGAACAGTGAGCAAGCACTAGACAGATTTGAAACAGGGCCATGAATGATCGAATTTATATTCTTAAAAGATTACTCTGACAATTGTGTGGCAACTGTGGTTAAACAAAAGCAAGAGTATAAAAAGGAAACAATGTCTGACGCTCTGGTGGTCATCCAGGTGAACACGACAGTGGCTGGAGCTTAGGGGACAACAACAGAGATGGAAAGAAGTATTCTTTTTTTTTTAATGTTTTTTTATTTTATTATGTTAGTCACCATACAGTACATCCCTGGTTTCTGATGTAAAGTTCGATGATTCATTAGTTGCGTATAACACCCAGTGCACCATGCAATACATGCCCTCCTTACTACCCATCACCGGTCTATCCCATTCCCCCACCCCCCTCCCCTCTGAGGCCCTCAGTTTGTTTCTCAGAGTCCATAGTCTGTCATGCTTCATTCCCCCTTCTGATTACCCCCCCTTTCTTTATCCCTCTCTTCCCCTACCGATCTTCCTAGTTCTTATGTTCCATAGATGAGAGAAATCATATGATAATTGTCTTTCTCTGCTTGACTTATTTCACTTAGCATTATCTCCTCCAGTGCTGTCCATGTTGCAGCAAATGTTGAGAACTCGTTCTTTCTGATAGCTAAGTAATATTCCATTGTATATATGGACCACAGCTTCTTAATCCAGTCATCTATTGAAGGGCATCTCAGTTCCTTCCACGATTTAGCTATTGTGGACAATGCTGCTATGAACACTGGGGTGCATATGGCCCTTCTCTTCACTATGTCTGTATCTTTGGGGTAAATACCCAGTATTGCAATGGCTGGGTCATAGGGTAGCTCAATTTTTAACTTTTTATGGGACCTCCACACTGTTTTCCAGAGTGGCTGCACCAACCTGCATTCCCACCAACAATGTAGGAGGGATCCCCTTTCTCCACATCCTCTCCTGCAATTGCTGTTTCCTGTCTTGTTAATTTTTGCCATTTTAACTGGCATAAGGTGGTATCTCAGTGTGGTTTTGATTTGAATTTCCCTGATGGCTAATGATTTTGAACATTTTTTCATGTGTCTGTTAGCCATGTGTATGTCATCATTGGAAAAGTGTCTGTTCATATCTTCTGCCCATTTTATGATGTTTATTTGTTTCTCACGTACTGAGTTTAAGAAGTTCTTTGTAGATCTTGGATACCAGTCTTTTATCTGTAGCATCATTTGCAAATATATTCTCCTATTCCGTGGGCTGCCTCTTAGTTTTTTTTACTGTTTCCTTGGCTGTGCAGAAGCTTTTTATCTTGATGAAGCCCATAAGTTTATTTTATCTTTTATTTCTCTCGCCTTTGGAGATGTATCATGAAAAAGGTTGCTTTGGCCGATGTCGTAGAGGTTGCTGCCTATGTTCTCCTCTAGGTTTTTGATGGATTCCTGTCTCACATCGAGGTCTTTCAACCATTTAGAGTTTATCTTTGTGTATGGTGTGAGAGAGTGGTCAAGTTTCATTCTTTTTGCATGTAGCTGTCCAATTTTCCCAGCACCATTTATTGAAGAGACTGTCTTTTTTCCACCAGATGTTTTTTCCTGCTTTATCAAAGATTAGTTGCCCAAAGAGCCGAGGGGCCATTTCTGGGTTCTCTATTCTGTTCCATTGGTCTATGTGTCTGTTTTTGTGCCAGCCTATGTGTTGTCTTTGTGATCACAGCTTTGTAGTACAGCTCGAAATCCGGCATTGTGATGCCCCCAGCTTTGTTTTTCCTTTTCAACAGTTCCTTGGCGATTTGGGGCCTTTTCTGGTTCCATACAAATTTAAGGACTATTTGTTCCAGTTCCTTGAAAAATGTCATCGGTATTTTGATCGGGATAGCATTGAAAGTGTAGATTGCTCTGGGTAGCATGGACATTTTAACTATGTTAATTCTTCTGATCCATGAGCATGGAATATTTTTCCATCTTTTTGTGTCTTCCTCAATGTCTTTCAAGACTGATTTATAGTTTCTAGAATATAGGTCCTTTACGTCTCTGGTTAAGTTAATTCCAAGGTAACGTATGGTTTTTGGTGCTATTGTAAATGGGACGGATTCCCTAATTTTTCTGTCTTCAGTCTCATTATTCGTGTATAGAAATGCAACTGATTTCTGAGCATTGATTTTGTATCCTGCCACATTACTGAATTGCACTATAACTTCTAATAGTTTGGGAGTGGATTCTTTTGGGTTTTCCATATAGAGTATCATGTCATCTGCGAAGAGAGACATTTTGACTTCTTTTTTGCCGATTTGGATACCTTTTATCCCTTTTTGTCTGATGGCTGTTGCAAGGACTTGTAGTACTACGTTGAATAATAGTGGCGAGAGTGGGCATCCTTGTCGTGTTCCTGATCTTAAGGGAAAGGCTTCCAGCTTTTCCCCATTGAGTATAATATTTGCTGTAGGCTTTTCATAGATGGCTTTTATGAGCTTGAGAAATGTACCCTCTATTCCTACACTCTGAAGGGTTTTAATCAGGAAAGGATGCTGTATTTTGTCATATGCCTTTTCTTCATCTATTGAGAGAATCATATGATTTCTGAATTTTTGTTTCTGGATAAAATCTAAGACACTGATCGATCTGCAAGTGTTGTTCCACACTTGCATCTCACGGATGAATCCCACTTGGTCATGATGGATAATCCTTTTAATGTACAGTTGGATTCTACTAGCCAGGATCTTGTTGAGGATTTTGGCGTCCATATTCATTAGGGAAATCGGTCTGTAATTCTCATTTTTGATGGGGTCTTTGCCTGGTTTGGGGATCAAGGTAATATTGGCCTCATAGAATGAGTTTGGTAGCTTTCCTTCTGTTTCTATTTTTTGAAATAGCTTTAGGAGAATAGGTATTATTTCTTCTTTGAATGTTTGGTAGAATTCCCCACGAAAACCATCCGGGCCTGGAGTTTTGTTATTTGGAAGGTTGTTTATCACTGACTCAATCTCTTCATAATTAATTGGCCTGTTTAAAAAATCAATTTCTTCCTGTTTCAGTCTTGGTAGTTTATAGGTTTCCAGGAAGGATTCCATCTCTTCCAGATTGCTTAGTTTATTGGCATATAGCTGTTGATAAAAATTTCTAATAATCCTTCCAATTTCAATGGTGCTCGTCGTGACCTCTCCTTTTTCATTCATAATTTTAATAATCTGGGTCCTTTCTCTTTTCTTTTGGATAAGTCTTGCCAGTGGTCTGTCAATTTTATTGATTCTCTCAAAGAACCAGCTTCTAGTCCTGTTGATCTGCTCTACTGTACTTCTGGTTTCTGCTTGATTGATTTCAGCTCTAATTTTGGTCAACTGCTTCCTCGTGCGTGGATTAGGCCTGTCCCTCTGTTGCTGTTCCAGCTTCTTGAGGTGAGAATATAAAAACTGCATTTTAGATTTTTCTATTCTTTTGAGTGAGGCTTGGATGGCTATGTATTTCCCCCTTAGGACTGCCTTTGCAGTATCCCATAGGTTTTGGACTGTTGTATTTTCATTCTCATTGGTCTCCATAAATTGTTTAATTTGATTTTTGATTTCCTGGTTTATCGAGTCATTCCTGAGCAGGATGGTTCTTAGTCTCCAAGTGTTTGAGTTTCTTCCAAATTTTTCCTTGTGGTTGAGTTCCAATTTCAGAGCGTTGTGGTCTGAGAATATGCAGGGGATAATTTCAATCTTTTGGTATCGGTTGAGACCTGTTTTGTGTCCCAGAACATGGTCTATTCTTGAGAATGTTCCATGGGCATTAGAATAGAATGAGTATTCTTTGGTTCTGGGGTGTAGTGTTCTATATATATCTATGAGGTCCAACTCGTCGAGTATGGCATTCAAAGCCTTTGATTCTTTGCTTAGTTTTTGCCAGGGTGTTCTGTCTATTTCTGAGAGTGGAGTGTTGAGGTCCCCTACTATTAATGTATTTTTATTTATATGTCTCTTTATTCTGGTTAAGAGTTGGCTTGTGTATCTTGCTGCTCCCCTGTTGGGGGCATATATATTTATAATTGTCATATCCACTTGTTGAATACTTCCCTTAAGAATAATATAGTGCCCTTCTGCATCTCTAACTATAGTCTGTAGTTTAAAATCCAATTTATCTGATATGAGAATTGCTACCCCAGCTTTCTTTTGAGGTCCATTTGCGTGAAAGATGGTACTCCATCCCCTTACTCTCAGTCTGAATGCATCTTTGGGTTCGAAATGAGTCTCTTGTAGACAGCAAATGGATGGGTCATTTCTTTTTATCCAATCTGCAACCCTGTGGCGTTTTATGGGATGGTTCAAACCATTTACATTAAGACTGATTACTGAGAGATATGATTTTAATGTTGCCATGTTGCCAGTAAAGTCTTTGTTTGTATTGGCTGTGACTTTCTGTTCTGTATCACTCTTGGGGCCTTTTTACTTTTATAGAACCCCCCGTAATATCTCCTGTAGGGCTGGTTTCGTGGTTACAAAATTGGTTAGTGACTGGCGATTCTGAAATGTCTTTATTTCTCCATCAATTCTGAATGACAGCCTTGCTGGATAAAGGATCCTTGGCTGCATGTTTTTCTCTGAAAGAGCTTTAAATATGCTCCCCCAACCCTTTCTCTCATTCCAGGTCTGTGTAGACAGGTCTGACGTAATTCTGATGCTTTTGCCTTGGTACGTGAGAAATTTCTTTGCCCTGGCCGCTTTCAATACTGTATCCTTGCATCTAATATTTGCGAATTGCACTATGACGTGACGTGGCGTAGGTTTGTCGTGGTTGAGCTTGGGAGGGGTCCTCTCTGCCTCTTGGACACGAATGTTTGTTTCCCTTGCTAGATTAGGGAAGTTTTCAGCTACAATTTGTTCAAATATCTCTTCTAGACCTCTGTTTTTCTCCACCCCCTCGGGGATGCCGATGATTCTAACATTGGATCGTTTCATTGAGTCAGTAATCTCCCGTAACCTACATTCGTGGGCGTGGATTTTTTTAAGACCATCTTCTATTTTCATTTTTTCCTCTATTAACCCATCCTCCAATTCACTAACCCGTTCCTCTGCTTCTGCGACCCTGGCCGTCAGAGCCTCTAGTTTTGCCTGCATTTGGCTCATAGAATTTTTAATTTCTGTCAGATTCGCTCTCATTTCTGTCCTTAGGGATTCTATATTCTCAGTAACCTTTTCGTTAATAGTTTTTTCAATTCTACTCATCATTTTGACCATCGTTACTCTGAATTCCATTTCTGATAATTTGGTTACATCCATATCCATTATTTCTGTGGCAGAGGCCACAGAATCACTGTCTTTTCTTTGCTGGGGGGGGCTTCTCCTTCTTGTCATTCTGATGAAGAGAGGTTGCGGGGTTTCCAGAGCCCAAATTATTGACTGGGTCCCAGGCCGTGCCCCTTGTTTTATAGGGATCTTAGGGATGTGGGCTTCTTCTTTAAAGATTTTATTTATTTATTTATGTGGCAGCCAACCAGCGAGAGAGGGAACAGAAGCAGGGGAGTGGGAGAGGAAGAAGCAGGCTCCCAGCGGAGGAGCCCGATGAGGGACTCCTTTCCGGAACGCCGGGATCACGCCCTAAGCCGAAGGCAGGCGCTCAATGACTGCGCCACCCAGGCGCCCGGGTTGTGGGCTTCTTGATTTTTCAGCCTGCCTTCTGTGTTCTGGGGGAGGGGCCTGCCGCGCCAATACTCAGGCAACCCTGTTTGGGTAGAGTCTCCGTGTCCCCTGCGAGGGAGGATGGGGATGGGCACTCTCTGAGCCGGTATTTCCAGGCTTTTGTTCTCTGGCGGCTTTCCCTGGCGGTTTGCTGTGCCTCTTCTGAGAGTCAGAGCAGCAGCGGCCAAATTTCAGCCTCTGTCACGGAACAGAAGGATTGCGGCCCGTTCTCTACTAATGTTCTGGCCACTTTAACTCTGTTTCTGTTGGTGCTGCTCAACCCTGCAGCGTCCCGGGATGTGCGCCCCACACCCGGCGTCCCAGCCCTCAATGTTCTGGCCACTTTAACTCTGTTTCTGTTGGTGCTGCTCAACCCTGCAGCGTCCCGGGATGTGCGCCCCAGACCAGGCATCCCAGCCCTCACTTCCAGGGCCGGCGCCTCTCTGTCCTTTGTGTTTCTAACACCGCCAGCCACCAGCCACCCCCACGCACTCCCGAAGCTCCTGGTCTCAGTCTGGATCCAGTGAGCACACCGGAGCTCCGTTTCAGTCTGGTGGTGCACGCTCCGGGCTCACGGTCTCAGTCTGCTCTCTCGCGGGTGCCGGTCCGCCTGTCCGCCCGCTCCCCCGTGCAGGTGGCTACCGCTTCTTGGCGCCCGAACGCGGTGGCTCCCTCCCCCTTCCGTTTATCTTCCGATATCTGTGTGCGGTTTCACGGCTCCCCGCTTCATACCTCAATACTCAGCACTGGAGATGTTCATTTGTAGAGATCCAGATGCATCTTCCTGCGTCTCAGGCTGATTCCATGGATGTTCAGGCTGGTCTGGTTCCTATCCAACTCGACTCAGGGACTGGCTGAAAAAGGGGTCCCCTACTCCTCTGCCATTTTAACCCCGACATTCGGAAAGAAGTATTCTGACTCAATATATGTTTTAGAGGCAGAGCTAACCAAACTTCCTGATGAGTAGAACGTGGGAAGAAGAAACAGGAGGAATGAAAATGACACTACTCTGTGTCTCGGCAAGTCATTGGGGGTAGTCCATTTACTAAACAGGCACTGACTGTGGCAATAAAAAGGTTTGTAGAGAAAAGGAATAAAAGGTTCTGTTCTGCCAAAATAAGTGTGAGATACCATTTAGATATAGAATGTGGAGATACAAACACGCACTTGGATATGTGACCTTCATAATAGGAACATTCCCCCAGAAGGTTCTGGCTTCTCCAGATAGCAACGTTTAATCCACGTGTAACTTCACTGATGTGTGTATAACACACAGTACTGACTCTCCTACAGAACTTGTGCCGACAATTAAATGCATCCACACAACACGAAACCAGGCACCAAATTCCCTCTAAGGAAAGAATACAGTTCTTGGTTTTCATTTTTATTAAGTGTGGTGTCAACAAGCTTTCCGGGGAATGCGTTTCCAAAACTGCAAAAGCAAATCAATTCGGAAATGAACAGTACCAGAATAATTACTTTACATGGCTTCTCTGGACTGTCACGAGCGTGTAAGGCCAGCTCGTGCTGCCCTCAGCACTTCTTCAACCTGCTGAGACGGCGACTCCTTCATTTGGTTGCATTAAAGTGGTGGAAACTTCTGCATTTGATATATTTTATCCCAAGCTCAATGCATCTATTGTGACTGAACTTCCTTTCAAAACTCTAGCAGTGCCATTGATAAAATTAAGGATGACACCAGGAACAGGAAGGCTGGGCATTAAAAAGGAAAGAAGAGACGGAAGGGGAGGTGGTGGGGAAGACAGGACGGCGAGGAGAGCGCGGCAGATGACCTCTTTCTGGTGGCAATCCCTCAAGACAGAAGAGTCCCGGAGAACATGCTCACGTGCCATCACAAAACCCTCCGGAAGGACACCTTGCTCACATGGCTTGAATCCAGAGCTTATTACAGGCTCTCAGATTCTAAACACGGTGTCAATTATCAGTCTCAAATGAGTAATGATTATCAACGTGAAGTGAAAAATAAGCCTGCCTGCCTAATTTGGCTTACCAGCACTTCACTGAACCTTCACGCCAATAGCCAGCTTTCCATGCACACTTTTAAAATAAAAGCAATAGTCTGGCTGGCACTACAAATAATCCTCATATCCTCAGAATTGGAAGGAAACATAGAGGTCATTATATCCAACCCTATCATTTTACAGATAAGGAAACTAAACAAAGTGAAGACAGATAAAGTGGCTTACCCATCATCCCAGAGCCACTTCGGGATGAAAAAATGGTTTTTGTCATGATTCTTGATATTATACCATGCTGCCTACAGAGTGAGAAAGAAATGGACCACAGGGGATGGCGCCAGGCTTTACTGGAGCTACATCGGGGGAGAAAAGATGAGCAGAGCTGGCCATCTCAGCCCTGGAAACAAAGCCGCAGGCTGCAGTCAAGCTCTCCGCCTGCCACCATTCTCAGCCTACACCCTACAACAGCAGACAGTCTTTCCAGCACCACCTCTGGGCTTTTTCCCCCAGACCTTTCAGTTTGATGTAGCAAAAGGTGATGCACAGTAGCTGGGGCCTCCTTCCGTCAAGATCTTCAGAAGGAGGCCGTTGAAAGGTCACACAGCAGTGTGCTTCCAGGCTTCAGAGAAGCACAGACCCTCTACAAGGATGATGGGAAATGACGCCTCTCTCCCCTGCCTTCAGACCAGCATGTTCCTAAGTGGATATCACACATGTTCCTAAAAAGCTAGTACAGGTTACAGGATGCATTTTAGCCCTGATGGCTTCTGCCTTCCAAGTTTTTGCCCAATCCAGTACGTATAGAAAATTCTAGAAATAGTCACACCAAAACTCTGCGGCACATTCACGTGGAACTCACATTTACATTTTAGTGTTTACAGAGAACAAAATTTCCATTCAAAATTATTTTGGGAAAGTCTTGTCCAGTTCTTAGGGAAGTATAATATACGCAGGCTTTATATTTGGTTTGCCTACCGCAAACACATGTACAGATTAATAAACGGATTGATAAAAATAATAATAATAATAACCCACCCCCACACAATCTATGATTTCCTCTTTTGAAAAAGAGGGGCACCTCAACAGTCTTTAAAAATCTTCCACTATACTGGGGCACCTGGATGGTTCAGTAGGTTAAGCATCTGACTCTTGATTTCGGCTCAGGTCATGATCTCAGGGTTTTGAGACTGAGCCCAGCAAGAAGCCTGCCTACGATTCTCTCTCTCCCTGTCCCCATGCCCCTTCCACCCTCTCTCTTGGGGAAAAAAAAAAAAAATCTTCCACTATAGGGGCTCCCAGGTGGCTCAGTCCATTACATGTCCAACTTTTGATCTCAGCTCAAGTCTTGATCTCAGGGTTGTAAGTTCAAGCTCCACGCTGGGCATGGAGCCTACTTAAAAAATAAATAAAACAAAATAAAATAAAACAAAATAAAAATCTTCCACTATATATTCTTTACCCTAGAAATATTCTTTCTGGATATTCTTTTTTTAAAAAAACACCTATACAACTGCGGGAACCAAGCTGCCCATTGGGGTTCTAAGATTCCTTCATTAGCTACTAGGAAATAAAATCTGGGAGTTAAATAGCCCATGGATAGTAGTCCACATTTTCCGTTCCACATCCATTCCCAGGGTACTAATAATTTTCACCATCTCCTAACTCCACTGAAAAAGTGGCATGGATTTTATGTGACAGTGTTAGCATTCCATTGGCCTGATTATAGAAAATTAGCATGAAAAAGTACTTACGGCATAAGCACCTATCAAAAATGCCGCATTTGCTCTTTTCCGTTGATCAAAACAGGTGTAGTGCACTATTTTCTTTCTTGATAAACTGTATGACTAAAAAGAGGAAATAAAGAGTGTAACCATAGAGACAATGCTAAAATATACAGAAGGTAAATATCATCTCAATTTCCAAGATGTATCACAATCAATGCTATCTACCAACTTTCATTTCTATGGCATTTGTCCATGAGCTTTTGAGGGGTGGAGGCTTACTGGCATAGACTTTTTACAGCCCAATCATGATGCAGATTTGACAACAGAACAGATATTTCTCTCCAAGAAGGGAGACATGCAGTGGGAAATAATTAAACTACTGGCATCTTTACTAGTGGGAACATTTTTGAAAATTTACTCTAAATTTTATATGTAAAGTTTATTCATCTTCTTTCTTTTTTGAATTTTTATTATTGAAGTACAGTTGACATATAATGTTTCAGGTGTACAACATAGTGACTCCACAATACTATAGATTACACATTGTTCACCATGATAAGTACAGTTACCATGTGTCACCATACAACATTAGTACAATATTATTGATTATATTTCCTATGCTGTACTTTTCATCTCCATGACTTATTTATTTTATAACTGGAAGTTTGTACCTCTTAATCCCTTTCATCTATTTCACCCATCCTCTCCCACCCCTCCTCTCTGGCAACCACCAGTTCATTCTCCGTATTTATAAGTCTGTTGGGGGGGGTATTGTTTGTTTGTTCATTTGTTTTGTTTTTTTAGATTCCACACAAAAGTAAAATCATATGGTGTATGTCTTTCTCTGTCTGACTTATTTTACTTAGCACAATACCCCCAGGTCCATCCATGGTGACACAAACGGCAAGCTCTTTTTTAAGGCTAATTATTCATCCTTTTTCCTTCTTTACATACCATACCCACTCCCAGAAAAGTTATCTGTACTTTTCATATTTTACAGCTTATTTGTAAATGTGTCAATCAGTCTATTTTCCTCAGAGCACCAATACTAATATTAACAGAGAATCGGTATGAGTATTTTTCTAGAATGTTCTATTAAAAAGTCTCCTTTCACTTATCTGAAAATAAATGGTTAATGGGAAAAGATCAACCATCAAAAGGGTGGGATCAGCAAACATCTTAATACAATAACCATATATTAAATTCATGGATTCAAACAATTATTAAGCACCTGCTATATGCCATGCAATATGCTTCATGCCCAAGTATTCAACTATATCCAAAAATAAGCAACTTAGTATGCTATACACATGCTAAACATGAAAAGAACTGTGCAAATAAAAAGATCTGTTAAAATGAAATCAAAGCATTAATCAAACTAAGACATAAAACAATAAGAACACTGATGCAAGTAAATGAAATCTGCTCAATTTCCTCATATTTCAAAACAGTTACAGCATTTTGACAAATGGTTTTCAAAATACAGATACTAGGTAGCTTTTAATATTTGTCTACAAATTCAAACTGACTGTAAAAGCAGCTTTTTGTACCTTACACATTGACCACGACCCACAGAAGACCTGCTTTTCACAGACCCTTTAAAAATGTGAGAGCTCAACTACCTCCCCTTCTTCCTTCACCCTGCAATTTTCTACAAGAAAAAGAAACACTTCCAACTCTGACGTCTATGCTACATGAAACTGCAACATTCTGGCTTTAATGTAACCACAGAAAACATAGCTATATATATCCGAGCAATGAGCCTGGAAACTCTCACCATCCCTTTAGGTATTTCTTTCCTAATCGAGAATCAGTATTCTGAAAATGGCATTGTTCTCCTAAATTGAACTTCGAAAAGTAAGTGTTTGCCTCAAAGTGGGTCTCATTACCGAAGTTCTCACTTCCAGACAAGCTTATGAAAATACCCCTATGAAATAAAGCTTTAAAAATATATCTCATTCAATGCAGTTCAGTCAATGCACTGAAGTTATAAAGACTTCAAGGTCACTATCAATGGTGCTGACACCTGTCTCCTTGCTTCCTCAATTTGTTGTTTGTTTTCTTTTTAAGATTTATTTATTTTTGAGAGAAAGAGACAGCACACAAGCCCGGGGGGAGGGGGGGCGGGGGCGGTGAAGGAGCAGAGGGAGGGAGAGAGAGGAAGAGAAGCAGACCCACCCCTGAGCATGGAGCCTCATGTAGGACTCAATCTTATGACCCTGAGATCATGACCTGAGCCAAAATCAAGAGTCAACGTTTAGGGTCACCTGGGTGGCTCAGTCAGATGAGCGTTTTCGGCTCAGGGTTGTGAGACTGAGGCCCACGTAGGGCTCCATGATCAGCGGGGAGTCTGCTTGAGATCTCTCACTCTGTCTCCGTCTGCCCCTTCCCCCTCTCATTCCCTCTCTCTCTCAAATAAATAAATCTTTAAAAAAAAAAAAGGGTCGGACGTTTAACCAACTGAGCCACCCAGGCGCCCCTGCTTCCTCAATTTGAAACCACTGTCTGCTGGACATTTCCTTTTGTTATTTTATTATTTGTTGGTTGGTTTGTCTGTTGGCTTGTTTTTGCCATTTATTGTTCTCCATCAATAAGTTAAGCTTGATTTACCGGAAGGAGAGTCAAGGCCCTTAAAACCTGAGCATATTTTATGGTGTCTGATCCCAAACCTAAAGACTGCCTTCCACAGGCCGAGCTCCAGCAAACATGAGTCAGGCTGAGCAGAAGGACTCAGCTCTTCCGGCTCCCAGCCTCTCACTAATTACATTTTCTGGTTCCCTAAAACACCTGTGGGGAAGAAAATAATCACAACTGATCCTGAAGTTTGGATTGTGTTTTGATACCCTTTTCCAGTAAGAATTTAGGTTTCACAACAAACTATTGCTATCATTTAATAATGTGGAATTAAATTTATTTTACAAATCCATTCACCAAAAGGAACAAACTCATAAGGCCATGCTTTTGTCACCAATAGTCTTTTTGGTTGTTTTCAAATTTTTGCATTTGCTTGGTTTTTGTTTTTTCAGTCTTCTTTGAAAGTATATGGGATATTCTTTAGTATATGTTGCAGAGACCATCCTGCAACAGAAACCATGAAGCTATAGGATGAAATTCTAAAGGAAACTTTCTTTTCACTATAAACCTATATAAATTTTTTAAAGTAAATATAATACAAATTAAACTTTTAAGGACTTTAGAAGAATTTTTAAACTTTATAAGCTTTTAGAAATTACATCAGATAAAGAATATTCTCACAAAATACACCTACAAATTTTAACTATTTTAAAATATCTCCTATCGGAAGCTGCCTGTAGGATGGAAACATAATTTTTTTAACATCCGTCACCATATATAAGTACAAAATGTTTTTCTTATGATAAGAACCTTTAAGACTTACTCTCTTAGCAACTTTCAAATATACAATATAGTATTATTAACTATGGTCACCATGGTGTACATTACAGTAACTGAATTTTTAACTACAGCTTTCTAATTTCTAGGAAAATTTTTTAAGCTCCTAGCATTTACCTTGCATGGATGTTTTGGGAATTTCATTGTTTTTCTGTTAAGTCTCAAAAGCATTCCAGTCAAGAAATGATTTGCCTAGTGAAGCTTGGCCAATGTCTCCCAGGTCAGATCACAAAGTTTGAGTCCTCAGAACTAATTCACAATAAATGATAACAGAGAAAACTCTTATGTCTCACTGGCCTTGTCCTAATTTCCTTCCTGGCCACAGCCAGGCCTTCCTCTCATAGGTCACCTTGCCCCAGTCTTACACCAGCAATGCTATTGTAACATAGCAGATATTCTGGTACTGGAATGAAAAATTTCAAGGATGGGGTGCCTGGGTGGCTCAGTTGGTAGAGCATGTAACTCTTGATTCGGCATTATGAGTTCAAACTCCACACTGGGTGTAGAGATTACTTCAAAATTAAAAAAAATATATATTATTTTTTTAAACGACCTACTACATATTAAAGCACCCCAGAAGAAACAATACAATCCTTTGGAGACACCAATAACTCAAGTCCCTTTAGAGAAACATCCTTGAAGAAAGATCTTTAAGATCTTTCCTGGAGGAACTTACCATGCAGGAAGAGAAAGGCACAGTCTGTAGACAAGAGGACTCTAATTTATGAATGAGTTCAGTAGATTTTTTCTCAGATTCTACCCTAATACCAAGAAAACTTCATGCTTCCAAACTGAACTGCATCTTCCTTACTCCGGCCCAATTCCTCTGTGAGTGGGTATGTTGACTAGGCCCCTCAAGGACAGCACTTGCAGGGAATGCCTGGGTGGCTCAGTCAGTTAAGCAGCTGCCTTCGGCTCAGGTCATGATCCCAGGGTCCTGGGATTGAGCCCCACATAGGCTCCCCGCTCAGCGGGGAGCCTGCTTCTCCCTCTGCCACTCTCCCTGCTTGTGCTCTCTCTATTTCTCTCTCTCAAATAAATAAATAAAATATTTTTTTAAAAAGAAAAAGAAAAAAAGAGAAAGGAGAGCATTTGGAAAGTTAGACCCTCACCTCTGGCTTCAGTGAGCTACCTGCTCTATTACAGATGCTTTTTGCTTTACATGAGAAGTTCAGAGATTACAAAAACACTGGGTACAATAACCAAGTAAAGTTAGAAACTGGTAAAACAAATGAATATAGTCTTAAATATAAAGGGAAGGATGTCACAGGAGGACTACTAAGACCTCTGGACTATTCACCTGATCTGCAGCAAGCCTGCACGTGACCAATTACAAATGATAACCTGCAGCCCCTATTCACATATATTTTAGATTTCTATCCAGAAACCACAGCATAATAGCCTTCTGAACTTCTTCACCTCAGTGGATGTAGCCAGCCCACTATAATAACGACAGCGAACATTTATTGCTCCATTCCATCATTTCCTAAAGCATGGAAACAGTACCAAAGGGGTCCGATTTGAGCAGACACAGTGTGACTCCCAAACCAGAGGTCCTGGGCAAGACTTAAGTATAATGAGAATTCTGCGTCTCTCTTTTACCAAAAGAACAAAAGCTAGAGCCAGAGAGGGCCTGGCTTATACTAGGCCAATATCTCCTATGTCAGATCCCAGAGAGTTGAGTTCTCTCAGCAAGTATGGTAGATGGAAGAAATAAAAAACTTTTCAGGAATAAAAAACAAATATCAATCTAAATTATATTTTATTATTATACTTCAACTTGTTAACAGGCTGGTTCAGGGTAACCTAGAGGGCTTATTAAAATACAGATTGCTGGGCCCAAGAATTTTATTTCTAACGAGTTCCTCAGTAATGCTGATGTTGCTGGTCCAGGGACAGCACACTGATACCCACTATGCTACATAAAAATGTGACTGGTCAACCTCTGGAAATGTTTTACATGGCTCCTAAAACACTGTCCATTTGGCCAAGTAGCCCCAAAAGACATACTTAAATTATCTTAGGAACTCGAAATCATTCCATATGCCTTTTAAAAGCATGTTACAAAAAACACATTTCCCCAGATTCCTCAGAAAACTATCACAATTTGTAAATTCTTGCATTCCAGATGATAACACCTTAGGAAAGTTCCTTTCATGATTCAGTAACTGAGCTGCCTTAAATGGCAATTGTTCCAGAGGTGCCAAGTTCAGATGCCCTCAGGGGCCAAGAATTTGAAGTGGGTAAGTTGGTAAACGAGAAAAGCATGCCCTATCCCAAGCATTAGCTCCAACCTCCTACTCCCGTGTAGGAATTGGGCCCATAATCACATATTTTAATACTTAAGAGAAGCCAAAAATCCAGGCTTAAATGGAAATTTTCATAAATGACAGATGTTAACTGTGAATTCAAAATTTATTTATTTATTTAATTTATTTATTTAACACAGAGAGAGAGAGAGCACAAGCAGGGGGAGCGGCAGGCAGAGGTAGAGGGAGAAGCAGGCTCCCCGCTGAGCAGGGAGCCCCATGTGGGGCTTGATCCCAGGAGCCTGGTATCATGCCCTGAGCCAAAGGCAGACGCTTAACTGACTGAGCCACCCAGGCACCCCCGTGAATTCAAAATTTTTAAACAGCATTCATGCCCAAGAAAATATTACTAAACTGAATGCAGCAAGTAGGCAATCAGTTTGCTGAATCTGTGTGCTGGGATACTGTGGTTGAAGAAAGTTCTGTTGGTTTTATTGGCAAGAATTGAGTAGCTGTTACCTGTCAAAGACAGTGCTGAACGATGTGGTAACCAGGGAGCAGAACCTCAGTCTCCAGCCACATAAGCATTCGCAGTCTAATGAATATTTGACATTAACCAAGGGGGAAATACTGACCAAGGCTTATAACAGACAAAAAAGAACAAGTACCTAGGGATACATTCATAGCAGAGCAAGGACCAATGGAATAATCTTCATTAGAGGGACAGTAATTATTTCCTTTAACAAGGTAAAAAATAATAGATAAAAGATAGAACATAGTATTGACTATCTACCAATTAATATAGTCAAACCTATAGAAATATCCAGAGTTGGATTGCTTACCTGAGAGTCAGAGTTTTACCACTGTTATGTAAATCATGACAAGTGTGCAATCTAGCATATAAACGTTTAACGGTACTTGTAAAGCAAAGTACGACGCCGGCTATGAGAGAACAATACAAATTAAGATGAGGGTATTGACCTCAGTCAGATGTCTTCTATCTCATAAAAGAACACTATGTGAAAGGTTGCATTCTGGAGGGCTCACTCCTGGAGAAAAACAAGCCACGGCAACTCAGAGAGAGAAAACGTCGACATGCTACACGAATCACAAAGAGCCCAGGCTATCCTCGGATGGTGGTGACATATACAAATCATGCACTTGCTCCGCTTAGGGCAGGAGACCACAAACTACTCAATCATTCAAAAACGAAAGGTGGTGCCAGGTGGTATAATTAAGCTCAAAGCCAAAACACACGCATGCGCGCGCGCGCACACACACACACACACACACACGAGTTAATGCATAATTTAGAAAAACAAATTTTTAAGCAGCCTTCTTGTAAAGTTGTTTGCCATGCTTAAAAGTAAAATCTTCAAGTCCTTTGGTTGGAACACCATGTTTAATTAAACTCTGAATCAGCCAGATCAAGCTAAGGAAGACATTAGTGCAACCTGGACAATATGCTCTTTAATAAAATAAAATAAAATAAAATAAAATAAAATAAAATAAAATAAAATAAAATAAAATAAAATAAAATAAAATAAAATAAAATAAAATAAAATAAAATAAAATAAAATAAAATAAAATAAAATAAAATAAAATAAAATAAAATAAAATAAAATAAAATAAAATAAAATAAAATAAATAGAGCCCATGCACTTCCTTAAACAAGCAAGCTCGGCCAGTGATGGTGCTCAGATTAACTGGACTATAGCACAGGGGCCGTGGTGACCAAGGCATCATTCTCTTACAGGTGACTAGGCTAGCCCAGTAATGGCCGCAGCAGTCAGCGTCTCCAAAGCAATCAGTTGTCATCTCATTGCAAAAGCGAGAAAATGAACAGGTCTTCCTGTCCGCAGCCATGACCTCTACATGTTTTACCTCCAACTTTCCCAGGAAAGGGATATTCTTGAAAATTTTCTTTGGCTGTACAAAACAAAATATGGTTTATGTTTTTATTTTGAGCTAAAACAAAATAGGTTGAATAGTTTCTTTAAAAAGAAGAAGGTGTCTCTGTATGGTCCATTTCATTTCAAACCCAATATGTTTCATTGATGAAATGGCACATTTGATCAGAGCAGAAGTCAACATGTCACAGAAAAGTTGCTCATAAAGATTATTTGACCATGATGATAATTTGGTTGATGGCATTTGGGGATTCTCCACTCAAGGGGTTCTTCTTGCCTGAGGGTTACTGAATGGACATCAGGAAGGACTCCGTGCCTTGCAAACTCTACATACGCTCACTCCCATGTGAATTAACACTGCTTTAGAACCCCTGATACCTCTTTAAACTACATGAACTGTCTCCAAAACAGAACTTGCTTTTCTTCCCCCCAAAGCCCATGAACCTGAAACAGAAGATAACCTCATGAAGAAATCTCAACAGGTTTTGGTAGTTATAATAAGAGGGTGGTCCGATCATTATATCAAAAGAGTTCTTGTGTACAATCACCTGATACCATGGCAGGTGCCTGGTTAGCGGATAGGATTACTGCACTGATTCATTCAGCAACAAGGACAGTCCCTGAGCCCCCACCATCTGCCAGGTACTTTCAGTGCTTTAATACAATAGTCCATTTCACCAGGCCCACCCATCCCCTTTTCCTTTTACCCTGAAAAGGCTATGTGGGATGTTTTGTACATTTAAAATTACATTTCTGTCAATATTCTTTTAAACCTTTTAAAAGCAGTCCTCAAGATTACTGTAATTGTCCTGTTGAATCGTAAAAGCAGTATTAAAAAGAAATCACTGCCCTAGAAAATGTCCCCTTTTTTCAGTGATGCTCTTAGATTTTTTTTTCACAGACTGAGGTTTTCATTTTCCCAGAGGAAAAGTGAAATCAACAGTTAAAACTGTGTTGACCTTTGGGGCACCTGGGTGGCTCAGTCGGTTAAGCATCCGGCTTCAGGTCAGGTCATGATCCCATAGCTGGCTCCCCTGCTCAGTAGGGAGTCTGCTTCTCCTTCCCCCTTTGCCCCTCTCCCTGCTTGTGCTCTCTCTCTCTGCCAAATAAATAAATAAAATCTTTTTTAAAAAACTGTATTGACCATTTTAGGAAAAGCTAGTTCAATCATGTGTTTATAAAACTTTCCTATTATTGTATCAGTCACTGAAAGACTTTCTTACATGACTAAGTTTGAAGAAGGTATTGTTTTTAAAATATCACTACATTGTTAGAATGGTCTTCCCTTTCAGAAGCCTGTATATTCCAGACCAGTGTTGCTACCATTGTCTGTGGCAAGAATCTCTTTAAGAACTGGTTTAAAAGTCATGAATCTTCTCAGAGGAAAATGTAAATACACATAAAAATTTATATACAATTTCAAGGGTTTATGGATCTCTTAAAATACCAAATTACTAAGTTCTGGTCTGGCCTATCAATTACTGATGGCATTTTACATTAAACAACATATACAGTTTTACCAATTGTTCTCATTTCAATAAATCTTCCTTCTTTGGACTGCTTCCCTCATTACCATAACTACTGACCAGAAATTGCAAACTACAACCTATCACTGCACAACTCTTAGGGCTTACAGTTTTTAAAATAGAGTTTAAAATTTAAAAATAGGGTTTTTTGTTGATGGTAGTGATTTCTGCTTTGGGTTTTGGTGTGGTTTTTTTTTTTTAAGATTTAATTTATTTATTCAAGGGGGAGAACAAGAGAGCACGAGCTGGGAGAGGAGGGGCAGAGGGAGAGGAAGAAGCAGACTCCTTGCTAAGCAGGGAGTCCAACACAGGGCTCGATCCCAGCACCCTGGGATCATGACCTGAGTCGAAGGCAGACCCTTAACCGACTGAGCCACCCAGCCACCCCTACTTTTGGTTTTTTAATCTAAGTACATGTTTGATGGATAATTTTCAATTCTAATCAACATAACTAAAATAAAAGTCACACAAAAAATAGCAATAAACCACCACCTCAAATCATCAACTTGAAAAATATCTTTTGATATTATAAAAATTAAAAATTTAGAATGCACTGCAAAATATTACCCATCTACATAAGGTACCAAATAAAGGAGGAAAAAAACACATAAAATCTTTATTGGAAGAAATAAAAATTGCCAAAGTAGAATATAAGACATGCCTAAAAGAGCTAGGAAACCACACAGGAGAAAAATTCTAAGAAGTTGTAATCAGTTAACATAGTGCCAAACTACGCAGAGAAGTAGAGTTTCATGACCAAGTAAACACCATCAGATCTGGTGTTTAAGATGTCACCAGAGCAGAACACCTGGGTGGCTCAGTTGGTTAAGCATCTGCCTTTGCCTCTGATCGTGGTCTTGGGGCCCTGGGATTGAGCCCCACACCAGGCTCCCTGCTCAGCAGGGAGTCTGCTTCTCCCTCTGCCCCTCCCCCCAGCTTGTGCTCTCTCTCTCTCTCTCTCTCTCTCTCTCTCAAACAAGATATTTTTTTAAAAATGTCACTAGAGCAGTTTCAGCAGAGTAAGTAAGGCAAAAGTGAGACAGCAAAGGATTAAGAAATCAGTGCACAGTGAGGATGTAAACAGTGGGGGTAGAGTATTCTGAAACGTCCAGAAACAAAAGGCTAAAAGAGGACCTGTAAGTCAAGGGGATCATGATAAGATCGACAGAAGTTTCTGTGTGTCTGGTGGCCCTGTGCTACGCACTGGAGACACAGAATTATATGTCATATCTTCATCTCCCAGGAGTGTCTAGTCTAGTAAGAGAGAGCAATGCTAACAGGTAATTATAATTCTTCAATAATAGAGATCTGCACAGAGAATTCTGGGAAAACGGGAGGCACCTTCCACCTTCTTCCGAAGGACAAGGAGATACCTCCTGGAAGGTGTAAAGAAAAGGAGTGATCAAACCAGAGAAAAAGGGCATTCAAGTCAGACTGGACATCACAAGCCATTGTGTGAAGCAACTGGTGTGGCTCAAGGTAAAGTGCGCGGCTGGGAGTCACAGGGGTGCTGCGAGATCTTCCGTAAATCAGTAAGTTAGCGCATGAAATCATCCACTGGAAAAGACGCCAAGGGTGGCAGCTGTCAAGGTAAGCAAGACAAAGGCATGGAAGCAAGGTGCCCACAGGTCTCACCAAGATGACTGAACACGGGCTGCAGACGAGAAACACCAACAGGGAGCCTGAGAAAATACAGAGCCTGAGGGCCTGAAGATTACACAAAAGTGAGGGAGACAGAATGTGGGGCGTACGGAAGGAGAAAGGTCCGTTCAAAGCAGAAAAGCCTGGAGTCTGGGTTCCTGGAAGGAAAGCAGCTGGAGTGGCAGTAACAGTAGCTGGAGCAAACGAGGCGGAGGAGTCTCGAGACCACTATGGGACGACAAGGTGAAGTCAGCTGGGACAGTGCTGCGAGCAAGCATGGAAAGATTATAAACCACAGAGGCCCCACTACCAACGAAAGTGGGGAGGAGCAGGAATAAGTCAGGAGCCTTGAAATCGGGCCCCCACTTTACCCAGCAGCCTTGTGCAAGTCACCTGCCTCTCCTGGGTCTCCCTTTCTGCACCCATAAAATTAACTGGCTGGACTAAATGGTCATTTTGATTCCTAAAATTATATCGGACAGCTTTTGAGTATGGAAATAATAGTTATGGGGCTGAGAAGGCATTCATAAACTGAGTTGAAAAACTCTTATTGTGATTTCTTACCCAAAGTCATAAATGTTCCATTAGTAACTTTCTTCCCCATAAGACGTTAAAATTTTCAAAGACTTTTTACATATATTTTCTAATATAATCCTAACTACCCCTCTGTGGGAGCTCTATAATCCCTATAACTAAAGAAACTGAGATTCCACAAGGCTGAAGAAATTGTAGCTTTGGATTGGTAAAGTCAATCTTTTTTTCTTAATATAGATATTCTACTTGGATGCTTCAAAATAACCCATGCCTTATTAACATTTGGGTTTTGAAAATCCATTCCTTCAGCAAGTAACAGGGTGCCCACTAGCTGTATTAAAGCTAAAAATGTCCTTCTAGGAATCCATCAGATTACCTGATCGCTGAAATGAACCAAGGGATTATTGAACTCTATTAAACTTTCATATAATATTGAAACAAAGCTTTGTAAATGAAAACAAATCAAAATAAGTCCATGTATACACTTACCTATAGGGTTTGGTATCGAATATGGTAGAAAAACAGCCTTACTGAAGCCATCTACTCTTACGTAATTGCTGTAAAGTCGAACACTGACTGAGTCAGATCAAAAATTTTATTTTCCAAATAATGATTCTCTTCTCTTCAATCTTCTAAATACTAGTCAGGTCGCAAATTGTTAATTATAATACCCAGTTCATACCAACTACATACTAACAGGACTAATCAAGAAAGCAAAAAAAAAAAAAGTTCCTAGGTCCTCAAAAGGAAGAAATAAGCTTCAAATATTTATGAACTATCCTTTCCTTGTGAATTCATCCACTAAAAATTCATTTTATATTTTTATATTATTCTTTTTAGGATATTATTTGCTTCCTTGGTGATTACAAAAGTTTCAAGCTTATTTTCTAAACTACAGGCAGTAGCTTCTTTTCTGCAAAATGTAGATCAGTTTAGTTAAAGGAATTTACATACATCTTTTCAGGTCAGATAATACTTTACAAATTAATTCTTTAAACAGTTAATTGCAACAGATCTTATGTTATACGATTGACTAAAAAAAATCTCTCCTTGGCATTCATTTATGACCATTTAGCATTTTCAGATCAATGGCAAAAATCTGTGAATTCCTAAGTACACAACATATTTTACAGGAAATTCTCCACCATAAACTGTCTTTTCTACCTAAGTTCAATAAAAGTCAATCACCAAAAGATGATCACCAAGTGGCTCGTATGCATAAGGCACTGTACTATGTCACCCCAGTAACACTTAACCAGCGGAAAGAATAAACAACCTGAGCATTGTAATTTAGCAGTCATCTTTAACTCCATGCTGTGTAGGATTTGACCTTGCAAACTGAAATATTACATGTAAGATCCTCATTTAGAAAACTGGAAGAAAAAGAATTCTATGTGATGAAATAAATTTACCAAAACCAGGAGTATACATATTGCTTTTCCTCATATATGTTCAGAGTTTAAAAGAAAAAAAAACATGTAAAATCAAAAATACAGACGAATACTGAATGTATGACCCAAATTCTATCATAACAGGTAAAGTCCCTATTGTAACACTATGAGTTCATCAATCTCACTTGGCTGTTAACTCTACAAAGATGACCTTCAAGAAATACATAAAAATTTCGACCTTGATCAGGCAGGGAAAGCTCCAGAGCTCCTGCCATGCAGTGATGAGCCCCTTCATCCCCTGGTTTCAGAAAAATCATCCTAGGAAGGAATTTGATAGACTCATTAAACAACAACCTGAAAGGATTTGTGCTTTCTTTCTTAGATCACTATTCCAATGACTTCATTCCAGCTCACATTTCAATTCATCCTGAAAAATGAAAGAGGTTAACATGTCCTTTATGGAATACTCAAGTGGATCAGTTTCAACTTCTGGGTGAACTACTCATATAAATATCCAAAGATCCAGATCACCTAACTAAATGGTGTGTGCACAGCAATCCCAGTGGTCAGATTTCAAAGTTCCATTTTTTAATACCAAAGTACAAACATCATCGTAATACTCACTTTCAGTTTCTTGTTTAGTTTACAGCAGTATCTGTACACCATTGCCAAGTTCAGAGGTCCAAAATCTGCATAAAAACTGAGATTTTTTTTAAAAGTATATTTAGTAGAAATATAATTTTCAGTAACATCATTGCTCATTTTTATTTTCATTAAAATTGCAAATTTCAGTTATCGTCAAGAATAAGGGTCAATACATAACTGATTCATAGAATCCAAATAACTAATGGTGTCACTCTACTGAGGATCACCAATTACTATAACCAGTCTCCAGTCTCTTAACAGGGAACTGTTTGGACAGTTGCAAGTTCTACCTCCTCCTATCTCCCTGCCGGGACATTCAGGAAAAGGACAGAAAAGCAGGCAACAAAAGAAGCAACAAGAACATAACATATATGTTCACTTCCTACTTTAATTTATCACCTTCTCAGTCACCAATTCTAATTATTCCTCTCAAACACTGATCTCAGTTCTCAAGGATCTTCAATCTAGTGATCTTCTTTCAGTTTTCTTCTCCTTGAACTTTCTACATCATATGACATACTGGCCCGTCTCCCTCTCCCCACCCCAGACATTCCAGGCTATAGCCAGCAGTCTGCAGCTCTCTCGAACCCACTATCATGAATTTCACTGATAACCCTATGGAAGAGAGATAGATGGCTTCCACACTTGAGACCCAGCATCAGCCTTTTCATCTTCAACTACCTTTGAACCTCACACCTACAAGTCCTTCCAATACCTGAAACTCAGAACATCTAAAACTCAACCCATCCTTCCTTCAAATCAGCCCACCAGACTCAAAACATTTGCTTCTCCCAGTGACTCAGGCATGAAACCTTTCAGTCACAACAGGGCAACAAATAAATATCAATTTCATTCTCATATACCAGAAAAGCTACTACTCAAAGTCATCCCTTGCTTTTCCATTCCTATGTTAGCAACGAACGGGCAGAACCTCTTCATCTCACATCCTTACTGTTTAAATTCTCCCTCTCCCTTACCCAATCATCCTCTATTCCACCCCAAAGATTAATCTTCATAATATCTCACTTCTCAAATATCTTCCCACCATTCAAAAATGTTTAACGGCTTCTTACTCCCTTTAAAATAATTCCTTGGCCCTGAAATCAGAGCCCTACACATCATGCCCCTAGCTTCCAGGATGATCTTATCTCCTAAAGGGCCCCATACGGAATCTGCATTCCAACAACCGTGTCCATTCCTTATTCTCAAATACGCCATGCGTATTCTTAATCCAAGTCTCAACTCACACTGGTCTCCTTGGCTAGAGTGCCCTCCTTTTTCTCTTTCTGTTCCTCTCTAGCTTCCTCAAAATCCAGTGCAAATCCTATCTTTCCGGTCACCCTTAGGAAACGCTACCCTTCTCTCAAAGAGAGTTCCCAAAACTTACCATCTGAGACACTATCACATACTCTGAGTTATCCTTTTTTTTAAGTGTAGGTCCTACCTGCCCAACTACAGAGTAAGCCTCTCACTCTGGGTCTGTATCTTATACCGTATAGGCTTAGAAGAATATCGTGCTCATAATACATAACTTCAACGCATGAGTCCTCATTATGAATATTTTGGTCACTAATGCTCAGATTCCGTTTCACCTAGACCATAAATTTACTAAATATCAACAAGTTAAAAAAAAAATCCATCCCCAAAAGACCTTTATTTTGAGGGAGCCATTCACTTTTTTTCTGCTACCTAAATTATACTATCATAGATATGTCATTACACTGCATCAAATCTACCAGGAGCCACTTGTCTTACATAGGAATACTAAACGTGTATATTTTTTTAAAAGATTTTATTTATTTTATTTTGACAGAGAGAGTGAGGGAGAGAGCATTAGCAGGGGGGAGGGGCAGAGGGAGATAGAGAGGAAGAAGCAGACTCCCTACTAAGCAGGGAGCCCAAGGCCAGGCTCCATCCCAGGACCCTGAGACCGTGACCTGAGCCAAAGGCAGACACTTAACCAACTGAGCCACCCAGGCACCCCTACAGTTGTATATTTTATCTACATTAAGCAAGTTGGTAATATTTTGGAACTTATATTCTAGGAAACACCAAAATTAGCTGTCCCTATACACAGGCTTCATGAGAGTAAAAACAGAGTTTCCAAAAAAGGAAACTTGCAATAATTTGAAATAAAAAGTTATTGATATATTTCTAAAGTTCCCGGTGTGCTGTTGTGTTGTAAGTATAAACAAAATACCCATGAATCCAAAATGAACTATGTTTATTATACCTAATTACTGACCAGTCTTGGATGGTCAACAAGAATCCACTCAAAAGAATCAAAATGAAAAAAATATATAAAAATAAGCACCTACCAGCATGATTAAGACAGCCCTGTTTCTATCACAGAGATTTCCTTGTTCTTGAGTTATTGGAAGCAACACTCTTAGCTAATATCCCTTGTTTTTTCCTACTCGAACATGAATGTTGACACTTGTAGAATGTTAAGGTAAATCTAGAATGTTTAGTTATGGTTTTATCAGGTTTTTAGATTCTCTTTGAATAAATCTCAGGAAAGCATAAAGAATTCGAAGCATCTAATTCCAGTTTCGTACTAACCATTAGAAACCAACTTCAGTTTCAAACTCAAAGCTGTATAGTTTCTAACTGCACAGCCAGCTTAGCCACGTGTACTTTTGGAAGCAACATGGTTAACAAACACACCTGTTTCACCAAACATCAGATAAGTAAAGTGGTATACTGCAGTAAGATGGGAAAAAGTACATCAAATACAGACTATGTTGTTAAGTTGATCTTTACTCTCCCAATATGGCAGCCACTAGCCACCTGTGGCTATTTAAATTTAAATTAATTTAAGTTATACACCCTATTTCTATCGCAGCATTATTTACAATAGCTAAGATATGGGACCAACCCAAGTGTATACACATAGATGACTGAATAAAGATGTGGTGTGTATGTATACACACACACACACACACACACACACACACACACACACAGTGGAACATTAATCAGCCACAAGAGAGGATGAGATCATGCCATTTGTGATAACATGGATGGACCTAGAGGGTATAATGCTAAGTGGAATAAGTCAGATTGAGAAAGACAAATACTATATGATTTTATTCATATGTAGAATCTAAAACAACAAATGAATAAACAAACAAAAAGCAGAACCAGACCTATAAATACAGAAAGCAAACTGATGGTTGTCAGAGGAGAAAGGGGTGAGGGACAGACAAAATGGGTGATGGGGAGTGGGAGATACAGCCTTCCAGTAATGGAATGAGTAAGTCACGGAGACATTAGATACAGCATAGGGAATACAATCAATGGTATTGAAAGTGTTGTATGGTGACAGACAGTAGCAAATTTGTGGTGACTGTAGCATAATGTATAGAGAAGCTGAATCACTATGTGGTACACCTAAAATTAATGTAACATTGTGTCAACTATATTCAAGTAAAAAAAATTAACGAACATTAAAGCTAAATAAATTAAAAACCCAGTTCTCCCATCATATTAATTAGCCCATCTCAAGCATTCAAAAGCTACATGTAGATAGTGACTACTGATTAGGAAAATGAAAATATAGAACATTTCCGTCATTGCAGACAGTATTCTGCACTGATAGAAAACACCAATCAAGACGAAAAGATGAAAGGAGAACAAAAATAACTATAAAACACTAGCAAAATTGCCAAGTAACCTGAGTGAGGTACAGAAAAGGTACAGAAAAGAGGTAAATTTGAAGAAATTACTGTCTTTCCCCTTCAGAGGCCCACATAGTTCCCAACAGTGAAGTTAGGCTCTGGAATTCCTATCCTCTTTTGTTCAAGGGGGTCGTATTTCCAGAAAAACTATTTGAGACCTAGAACAGGGGAGGAGAGAAAAATAGAAGAGGATCCTGTCCCCATTCTCCTCTACTGTCCCCACAAAGAAATGAGTTGCTATAAGAGCATCGGACAGCTGCAGTGAAGAAGCTATGCCTGCATCCTGGCCACGGCACCAGGTTAAGGGGAGAAGAGAAGCAATCTGAACCCAGAGCTTCCCACTCACAAAATCTTAAAGCTAAATGGGCCAGCTTTCATATTTCACAAAAGGGTGGATGAACCTCAAGTCATACTAAGAAATGCAGTCAAAACCTTTGCACAGCCAAGAACAATTTAGAACAGGTCTTCAAAAATCAGAATTGTTGCAGGCACATACAAAGCCAACAAACTCTATCTTAAGGCCATTTCATATATTCTTTCTTCACAATGTTGGCATTTCTAAGAATATATATGTATTTATGATTATATAGTTTTATGTTTTTATACTGTTTTCTAACTGGTTAAATACATTCTGAAAATGTCAAGATCATTGGGGCAAAAATGGTCATGGCTGCTCATGCTTTTCTGGGTTATCACCAACTTTGATATAATAAAATGTCATGAGTAAAGAAGACACCTTCAACAAGCTTCTTTTTTTTCTTTAGGTTTTTATTTAAATTCCGGTTAGTTAACATACAGAATAATATTAGTCTGAGGTGTACAATACAGTGATTCAACACTTCCATACAACACCTGCTGCCCATCACAACAAGTGCCCTCCTTAATCCCCATCCTTATTTCACCCCCCCCCCACCTCCCCTCTGGTAACCATCAGCTTGTTCTCTATAGTTAAGAGTCTGTTTCCTTGGTTTACCTCTCTCTCCTTTTTTTTCCCTTTGCTCACTGGTTTTGTTTCTTAAATTCTACATATGAGTGAAATCATATGGTATTTGTCTTTCTCTGAATGACGTATTTGGTTAGCATTCTACTCTCTAGCTCCATCCACGTCATTGCAAATGGCAAGATATCATTCTTTTTATGGCTGGATAATATTCCACTGCATATATATACCACATCTTCTTTATCCATTCATCAATGGAGCCTTGGGCTGTTTCCATAACTAGGCTATTGTAGATAATGTTGCTATAAGCATTGGGGTGCATGTATACCTATGAATTAGTATTTTTGTATTTTTTGGGTAAATACTTAGCAACAACATCCTTCTTTATAAGAATCCTCCTCACCAGAGGTGGAGGAAAATGGAAACACATTTAATAAGCCAGACCATTACTAGAGAGAAACATTAAAATACAAAAACCAATTGATATCAATTGAAGTAAGTCAAATGTGGTACAGAGTATAAACTATGTACTTGGGCAACTTGCAACCAAGGCAGCAGAATGAAGGAGTTGGGCTCAGGGTAGAAGAGAAGAAATGGAAGTCATCAACCTGGGGACAGTGAAAGAGGAGGAGAAATGGCAGAGATAAGCCCTGCAGAGACATAAGAAAGAAAAATCCTAGGGCTCACTGGGCTCCTAAGCCTGAAGTTAATGACACTGTAGACAGTGTTTACTCCATTCTGGCAATTCCCAGGAAGAGGCCTCCAGAGCCACAGCCAAGCAATGGCCACCACTTTTTCTTGGGTGGGGGAGAGAGGGGTAATCTGGTCTCATTTGGGCTCATTTGGGCAAGAAAAATCATGGATGTATTATTTGATTATTTCGAAGTACTCTCAGCTTTCCCTCGAAAGGAATGAATGAATGAACCAACAAATGAATCTCTCTTACCTATTTGTAAATTTCCCCTTCTAGGTTGGCAAATTATGGGTCAATAACCAGAATGAAACTCATGAATTATTCAGTAAAAATCAGTTAATCTGTCTTTTATTTGGTAAGTATAAATAGTTAAAATCAAATTCTTTCCTGTTTTGAAAAGAAAGAAGTTTTTAAAAAATGGAGTCTTGTAAGTAGGGAGGGGAGAGAAAGGAGAGTCATCTCCTTCTGGGGAGGACAAAGAAATGGGAGCCCAAGGAACAGAGCAATCGTTTACCAGGGTCATCCACTGCCCACAGGGTCACCCGATACCCACAGGGTCACCTAATACCCACAGTGCTGGTCCTACAGATTTGAAGTGAAATATAAATTGGACCTAAAAGCCTTTTTGCTATACCTACAGTGTCTAAGTCTTCTTATAATATTTATGAAGTTTATGACATATCATTATTTTGTGTTTGGTTTTTCAAATAAACTCTAATTTAAGTGGGTCCATTCTCAGAGAAATCGTTGTCTAAAGTGCTATTTTATCTTATTCTACATATCAGAAGTTTCATCTAAAAATTTTCAACTCCTCAGCGAAAAGATAACCTATTTTCCAAGCAGTACTCATTCATTCAACAAAATTTATGACCACCTACTCTGGACAAGGCACTCTAAGTTAGTATATTAATCCGAGTGCCCACGATACAAAAAAAAATTTTTTTAATTTTATTTATTTGGGAGAGGGGCAAAAAGGGAGGGAGAGGGAGAGATAATCTTGAGCAGACTCCACGCTGAGTGTGAGCCCAACACAGGGCTCGATCTCACAACCCCTAAGATCACAACCTGAGCCGAAACCAAGAGTCAGATGCTCAACAGACTGAGCCACCCAGGTGCCCCTACAAAAAAAAAAAATTTAACTGCTTTATAAATAGGATGGAAAAATTCTATAAGCTTATTGTAAGGATACGAACTCTTCAATTTTTTACCAGCACTGCTGACAGTTTTTGTCTATTCATTCACTCACTCACTCAAATATTTACTGAAAGCCTGCAAACTATTCCCTACTTAAAAGGAGCTCACCACCTAATGAAAAGACAAGTAAACATTACCACAGTGTGATAAATGCTGAGTAGCAGTACCCTCCAAAGCACAGTGAGATTACATTTTTGTGTGTATATGTATAAAATTCTGGTGAAATTAATCAGGGCAGTCCCCTGGGCTCCACACACCACCTAATATTTTCCCTATCGCTGGAATATTATCCACACCCCTCCAGTCAGATGACAAAGTTCTTGTACATGGCTGAAACTCATAATAATCAAATTTCAGAAAGGCTTCAACTGTTCAGCAAACACTAATCTACGATCAAAGTACACCCTGAAGCCCTTATAACTCAAGGCTTATGCTCAAGCCCTTATGGCATAACAAACCACACACTGACATTGACTTCCAGGGAAGAGGACGGCACATCGAAGAAACTCCCCAGCTCCATGTCAGTCACATAGAGTCTGATAGAAAACTAAAGACCACTGGGAAGCAAGGGGTTCCAGTCCCAACTTGATCGCTCAGTGTCCCTGGGCTGGTGCCTTAGCCTCTCTGGAACTCCACATCCTCGTCTATCAGATAAAGCTGCTGAATTAAGGCTTCAGAAGTTCTTTCCAAATATTGTATCATATTCTATATGTCACACTTCTGGCCATTATACACATTATAGACTATTATATATATTATAATATATACTCTGTGTGTGTGTGTGTGTGTGTGTGTGTGTGTGTGTATGCATATGTATTAAAGAGTCTAAGACTCTAAGGCACCTGGGTAGCTCAGTCAGTTAAGTGTCTGCCTTCTGCTCAGGTCAGGATCCAGCCAGGCATCAGGCTCCCTGCTCAGCGGAGAGTCTGCTTCTTCCTCTCCCTCTCCCTCTCCCTTTGCCCCTCCCCTTGCCTCCCCTCCTCTCGTGCTTTCTCTCTCACTTGCACTCTCTCTTTCTCTAAAAATAAATAAAATCTTTCCAAAAAAATAAGAGTCTAAGACTCTAGTTATGCATACTGGACAAACCCATTCAAGAGTTCACATGTTTCCCAAGGGCTACTGGCCCTCTTGGATGCATTCCACCCTCTCAGTGTGTTGAGTCTGGGCACAAAGGCATTTCCCTCAGAATATCTCCTCCAGAAGGGGAAGAACCTCAGAGCTTTCGCCCTGAAATTCACTATGCTTTCTACTCAGGTGGGGAACAAACCCACAGACCAGAAAGTGGCTTCATAAGGTAGGAAGCTTCATCTTATTACCATTTATTTGCCTGCATGAAGTTTGATATTTGTTGATATCACAAAGGAAGCCAGTATCAACTCTTGACTCCTGGTCTTTGGTACATTATTCTAGGTTTTTAGGAAAGTCCAGGTACATAATACCGGAAGTATGAGGAAGCTTTCTCCACTTAGTACCTTCTTACCCCGGGGCAAGTAGCAAGGCCCCGCTGCTGGTATAAAATAGGTTAGTGTTGCCACTTTGCCTTACAGCCAGACAACAGACTAGATGGTATCAAGGAAGCTTCCAACATCAGAGTCTGTCATTCTGTGATTTCCCTCTTTGGAGCAAGTCAGTTAATGAAAACTCCCTCTGAGACTCGCAGTAATGAAAACGATAGGAGAGTTCTTCAGGAATGCACTGATAAAATTAAAATTCACTCCCACAGAAACATTCCCAAGCAGTATAAGTTAACCCCTTTACTCAATGGCAGCCATGTGACTGTGCAGACAGTACATTCACGGCTTTGGTAGAAAACAGAATGATGACTGATGCCCTGTACCTAAAAGACTAACCCTCCTCACATTTCATAAAGCAACTAAGGCCTGGACAAGGAAAACAATTACTCTAAATGATGACCATATTACCCCTCTAAGCTCTTAGAATTAAAAGCAAAACCCTCATGCTTGCCTGTGAGGCCCAGGCTGGTGCAGCCCCTACCTCTCTCTCTCTGGGGTTTCATCTCCCTGGTTTTAATACTAGTAAGCTCCAGCCAAGCTATACCTGTTAGTCCCTGCCTCAGGCCTTTAGCGCATCACGCCCCCAGGCCTAGTTAACTTCTGCCTACCCTTGAGGTCTCAGCTCTAGTCACACTTCCTCAGGAACTTCTTCTCCGATCCTTCTCCCATGCCCAACTCGGCCCTCACCCCACTTCACACACACCCCCACGATCTGGCCCCATCCCCACAGGCCAGGCTCCATTGTTATGTGCTTCTATTTGATTACTATCCTCCCCACCGCCCACTGGACTTTAGAAGCTCCATGAACACAGGGCTGGGTTGGAATGGGCTCCCCGTTATGTTATAGCCCTAGCGCCTGGCACAGAGATGACTGAGTAAGGAATGAAAGACTAAGATGTGGTTGGTACATCTGCAAAAACACTGCCTGTTTCCACTTAATCCTTCTAAGTCATATACCAGATTAACGTGGGGAGAGATACCAGATATCCCATTTTATTAGCTTTGGGCACATAATAAAACTAATTAGACAAAATTGACAAAAATGACCTAAGTAGTAAAGGCAGTACAGGGGAAGGAGACTAGCAAGATGACCCACCTCTCTACTGCAGGGAAAGATCTAGAGCCCAGCCCCAGCCCCACCATCCCCCCCCCCCTC
>NW_024423564.1:21202769-21215035 GCF_017311325.1 Ursus maritimus
TATCTTTATCACCGGCTTGCTCCCAGGTGGCCTGCTCCAGAAATAACCCCCAATCTAAAGACTCACCCCGAATATACATCACCCCAACTCCTTTTGTCTTAGCAGCCCCTTCAGTTCTGGGAATTTTGCCACATTAAAATCATCCTAAGCCTTTACTTTTGGGTTTCCTGGAGCTGCAGGCAATCTGCTGTGAGGCTTGTGGGAACAAAGCGCAACGTCAGACCCTAGTCAGGGTCTATCAGAACAGGAAAGGCACTATTTTACAAGCCCATTCACACCTTCCTAGAAGAGACCTTTTTAAACCTTTTTATCTCACATTTAGGAAAAAAATAAAGTTTTTAACGTTTCAGATTAATTAACCTCACAGAATCAATAATTGACTACCAGAACTAATGTAAATGCTATATCAATACCACATCCTCTTAAAAGAAACAGAATGAATAGAAGAAGAAATCAGTTATTTGTGGCGCACCTCGGTGGCTCAGTCATTAAGCGTCTGCCTTCGGCTCAGGGCGTGATCCCAGGGTCCTGGAATCAAGCCCCGCATCGGGCTCCCTGCTCCGCTATGAGCCTGCTTCTTCCTCTCCCACTCCCCCTGCTTGTGTTCCCTCTCTCTACTGGGCCGTCCCTATCTCTCAGTCGTTGTTAGTTGTTGTTGTTGTTGTTGTTGTTGTTGTTGTTGTTGTTGTTGTTAAGTTAAGCGGAGTAGAGAGAGAGAGAGAGAGAGAGAGAGAGAAAGAAAGAAAGAAAGAAAGAAAGAAAGAAAGAAAGAAAGAAAGAAAGAAAGAAAGAAAGAAAGAAAAAGAAATCAGTTATTTGGGATGCCTGGGTGGTTCAGTCGGTTAAGCGTATGACTCTTGATTTCAGCTCAGGTCTTGATCTCAGGGTTGTGAGACTGAGCCCCACGTCAGGCTCTGCGCCAGGCATGGAGTCTGCTTAAGATTCTCTCTCTCCCTCTCCCTCTGCCCCTAAACCCCCTTCTCTCCCTCTCAAAGGAAGAAAGGAAGAAAGGAAGGAGGGACAGAGGGAAGAAGGGAAGGAAGGAAGGAAGGAGGGAAGGAAGGAAGGAAGGAAGGAAGGAAGGAAGGAAGGAAGGAAGGAAGGAAGGAAGGAAGGAGTTATTCAAGGATCCCCAATTCAAAAATCTCAATCTGGAATAAAAATGAGAATTATTAAGTAAGCCAAAAAACAAAGTCATATTGTTTCTTCTAAAGCCTGCCACAAAACCCATGCCCTTTAGCCATGTTTATAAGAGAGTCCCACTCTCACACAGAGCCTATTTAGTCCTATTTTGTACCAAAGGCTAATAAAATATGATGTCTGGTTTCTACACCCACAGTATATTAGACTCATCAGACAGACCATAGGGAAGAGGCAGCTATTAGGGGCGGCTACACTGACAGTAATGTCAAAAGCTGACCCAATAGTAAGCAGCACCTAAAACGTACTCGACTTCTAGTAGTTAGCCATCGATAAAAACCAGTAAAAGATAACAAGATGTTTAGCAAACAGGCACCATCTGCTACATAAATAGAGAGCCCTTCATTACTTAGAAGCAGCTAAAACCATTCCTGAGTTACAGTGAAACTGTACAACCAATGAACTTATAATAGAATCTGAGTACTACAGAAAAAAAAAAGCAAATTATAAGCAGTAAACAAGAAGGCAGAAACGCAGATTCATCTTAGAAAAGTTCCACAAATTATAAAATTGCTTTCATATTTCAAGATGTGATTTCCCAACTCTTTGTAAGAGCTGTCTCCCTGGAATGCCACATTCCCAGACACAGTCAGATAAATGCATTACTAGAGTATATCCATCAGGCAGAGCAAATGTGAAATAAAACATCTTTTCCAGTTCTCCAAAAGAAAATTAAATTTTATAACAAAAGAACAAGTCCAAATTAGCAAATTCTTCATCAATAGGATGTGAACATCTTTAAAATATTAAAATATTTTAATATTAAATGTTTAATTTAATACATGAAACATTTTATTCAGGTGCACCTGGGTGGCTCAGTTGGTTAACCCTCTGCCTTCAGCTCAGGTCATGATCTCTGGGGCCTGGGATCGAGCTCTGCGTAGTGCGGCTCCCTGCTCAGCAGGAGTCTGCTTCTCTCTCTCTCTCTCCCTCTGCCCTTCCTCACTGCTTGTTCTCTCTCTCTCTCTCTCTCAAATAAATAAAATCTTTAAAAAGAAAAGAAAAGAAACACTTTATTCAAAAACTATAGTTCATACAAACTATTTCCTATAAAGGAATTCACTGTCAATTACAAATAACTGTGATCATTCACCAGATGTTTCCAAGTTACGAGGACCAGGAATAAATAGTACATACTTTAAATAAATAAGGTGATATTTTGATGGTTCTCATTCAACATCTGATTCTTTGATGGTCCTGGAAATATTTAGATGATCAACAAAACCAAAGTTTTTAAGGTAAATTGCAACTAAACCTCAAAAAAGTTTTTTTTTAAGAAACAATGAATTCGGGGCACCTAGGTGGCTCAGTCGTTAAGCGTCTGCCCTCGGCTCAGGGAGTGATCCCAGGGTCCTGGCATCGAGCCCCGCATCAGGCTCATATGCTGGGAGCCTGCTTCTTCCTCTCCCACTCCCCCTGCTTGTGTTCCCTCTCTCTCTGGCTGTGTCTCTCTCTCTGTCAAATAAATAAATGAAATCTTTAAAATATAAAATAAATTTTAAAAAAATTAAAAATAAATGTGTTGGTCTAAGAAAGAAAGAAAGAAGGAAAGAAAGAAAGAAAAAAGAAAGAAGGAAAAAAAGAAAGAAAAGAAAAAAAGAAAAGAAAAGAAAAGAAAAAAGAAACAATGAATTTGACACTTAAGCCAGTTCAAATCAGGGAGTCAGAAAGGAACTTAAGATCAGCGCCCCACCCACCTTCTCAGTTTTTAAACAAGTAAATATCTAAAAATCCTGAGCAGGCATTATCTGATTTCTCCTTAAAGATCACAAAAGACAAAGACTCCTCCTTACTTTAATTATAAACCCCCCTTTTTACTTCCTTTCCCCATCCCCAAAACAAAACCAAGCAATAAAAAGGCAAATCCTCCTTCTGATTTACATACATTGCCTACTTTAAGGTGTCCCTTTATCCCGGTCACCCAGGCCAGAAACCTTGAACTTACCTTCAATTCCTCACCCTCTCCCCAACCTGGTCAATCCCAAATACAGTCCATCCATCCCTTCTAGCTTCTTCCCACCCCTCTCACCCCCAGAGTCTGGCCTTTCTGTTCCCGCTGCTACAACCCTAATCCAATCCTGCTACAGCCTCCACGGAGCCCCACCTCCCAGCCTAAACCAGAGAGCTCTGACCAGTCTCTCTGCCATTGGTAAACCAGCACAAGGGAGGTCCAAACAGCTTTCCACCATCCAGTCCTCAACGACGTGTCCAGCCTCACCTGGGACCTCCCTGCATTCACATAATTTGCCTCACCTAACAGAATCTTGCTAACCCCAAACCCTGGAATCTCTACTTTCTTTCCTTCCTCTTTCGCTCACTCATTCACTCATTCAGCTAAAATTTCTTGAGCTCCAGCTGTGCGTCAGGCACTGTGCTGGGTTGTAGGGATACAATGGTGAGCAAAAACAGGTAGTACTTGTCCTCACAGAGATGATAAAATACACTCGGGGCTCTTCCGCCCTTCACAAGCTAGTTTAAACCACTCTATGAAGTCTTTATCACCCTGGGCAGTAATAATCGCTGAGTTTCTTGGATTCCTAACACATGCCTTTGTAGCTTTTGTCATATACTGCCCTTCACTGTATTTGTATTCACTGCCTTCTTTATTTGTGTACCCCCAAAGCATCAGCACAGAGCTCCCCAACGAAATCTAGCCCACCTAAATGGTAGTTCCTTCTCCAGCAATTACCAACCACTTCTAAGTTTTAAGTGTCGCTTTTTTCACTTCCTATGAAAATGTGTCAAGGGTCTTTTTCTTTTTTTGTTTTTAAGCACAAGGTGTATGAAAGCTGCGGGTAAGTAAAGTCATTTGCTTTGGGCTTTGGAATGTGTTTATGAACTTACAAATGAGAACATCTGATGTCTTAGGAATCTACTTCAAACAAAATAATGAAGCCGCCCCATGGTGACCTGGCATAGAAAGAACTTGGACGGCAGACAGCTCCCCAATGGACACTCCTACAGCCCATTGGATCCCTCTGTCAGGCCCCTTGATTAAAAGCAGCACTGTTAGTTTTAACTGAGTCCTTAGCACCTTGGTTAAATTTTATGTTTTTGTCAGGCTCGTCTCAAGGAAATTGAAAAAAACTGATAATAATTTGTTCTTACGAAGATTAGAGACAGACTACCCACTATGAATGCCTAATAGGTCAAAACAGCAAGTATTTTTTTTAATGATTTATTTATTTATTCGAGAGAGAGAGAGAGAAAGAGAACACAGTGGGGAGGGGCAGAGGGAGAGAGAAACTCAAGCAGACTCCACACTGAGCATGGAGCCTGACTCGGGGCTCAATCCCATGACCCTGAGATCACAACCTGAGCTAAAACCAAGAGTCATCTGCCCAACCAACTGTGCCACCCAGGCACCCCAAAACAGCAAGTATTTAAATTAAATCAATACCTAGAAAGTAAAATTTGACTCTAGTATGTCACTGCATTTAGAATTGGCTTGTGAGCATATACACATAAATGTGCATTTCCTCATCACATATACTATTTGTACTGTCAATTATATACACATACACATACACACACACCTAAAACTTATGTGTTCAAAACAGAGGATGAAAAAAAGTAGCCCTGAACAATGCTGGGTTATTTTTGCAAGGTTAGGATGGAAGAAAGGAGAGAGGGAGAAGAAAGTGTAAACATACCACCTTTTAAAGCTAAAAAGTTTTCTGAGTTTTTAGGAGAATTCTATGTAGACACCATTATATCTTAAGTTACACCAGTTAAGAAGCAAGAACATTTCATGAGACAGCCTGCAAAGGAAGTTTTCAGAAGCTGGGCTTCTGTTTTCATCCATCCTATTAATATATAATGACAATTGATTCAATTTCTTTTTGGTTTTTTGTTTGTTTTGGTAGTCCACTGAAAGGGAAAAAAAGCAAAATTACATCCAAAAAAGTAGAAAAATCATTTTCATTACCCCCCACATTCCCAGATGCGGCCCAGACATAAAGCGGCTACACATGCTGGCAGCAGCACGTTTCTTACCAAAGCCATCACCAGCCAAGTTAGAAGGGTGAGGCATGCCAGGGAGAGGCGAAGCTGTTCTGCACCCTCCCCACCAGCCTCCGGCTCAAGACAACTGGGAAGTTGCTAGAAGCATAAGAGCATGAACTCCAGGGCCAATCACCCATGGCTTGAATCCCAGCTCAACAACTTAACTACTAGCTCAGTGACCTTTGGTGCTGCTTACCCTCTGGGCCTCAGCTTCCTCACCTGTAAAGTGGTGATAATAACCGTAGCTAACTCTCAGGGCTGTTCTGAAGACTGAGTGAATGCACGCAGAGCACGCAGAACACTACCGGGCGTGGGACTATAAATGTAAGCTACTGTTATTATTTGATTTGTACTCCCATGGGGAAGTGTGTCTCCAAATTCAACTATATCTCCCCTTCGGTCAAAATCATAGCAGTTGATAATGAGAGCTGGCGTACCAAACGATGGCCCTAAGACTCTATAAGATCTTATGCTTGTCAATGTGTGCACGTCCATAAATGGCATTAGCCTCTCCATTAAATTAACCTACTTGCCACATATTTAAAAAAAGTTAGATTTATTTATTTATTTTAGAGAGAGAGAGCAAGGGCAGAGGCAGAGGGAGAGAGAGAAACTCCATCTGTCTCCCCTGTGAGCACAGAGCCAACGAGGGGCTTGATCTTACGACCCTGAGGTCACAACCTGAGGCGCAACCAAGAGTCAGTCACCCAGGGGCCCCCGCCAAAAAAAGCAAAATTACAACCAAAAAAGTAGAAAAATCATTTTCATTACCCCCTGAGAATTGAAACAAAATCGAAAACAAAAAGGGTTTCTTCTCACTCTATCCCCACAAATATTTCCAGGCAAGGGAAGTTTTTCTGTGTTTCTCTCAAAGATGTCCTAGATCCGTATTCTGACTCACACCTATTCTACCGACTATCAAAGAAATCATTCTTCTATACGTTATTCACCCAGGAATCCCTGGTTGCATTAATATCAGGGCGCTTTAATAAAGTTGAAGTGAACATTGAACATTTTAAATTATTTAAATCTTCAATTTAGCTAATTAGGCCTCATTAGAGGCTCCTCATTCTTCCACGCTAAAACACTTGGTGAAATGCTTTGAGTCCCTTCAGAAACCGCTTAATATTCAGTCCCCAGAGTATGTCCATGAAAAGTTCTCTGCTGCATTCTCAATACCTTTCCTTCGCAAACATAATGAGAGGAGAGATGAAGATGGACGAGGCTGAAAATGAAGACCCTCTGCACCATCTTTCACAGCAAACCGGCTGTCCACGCATTAACACCCAACCCTATTCCCGCCATCGTACTCAGGAGGGGCACACAAAGGTTACGACAATTAACATATTTCATCTTGCTAACTTTTGAGCCAAAAAATATTTGAGCCAAGTTATAAAAAGTAAGCGTCTATTTGGATGACAGGGCCGAATTCCAAAACCAAAGAACTAGCCTTTCCTGACAGTTGTGTGTTATTTGTAGCTTAATCAAATACAGATAAATCTTTGAAAGATTCCTTTTTTATGGGGCTATTTTTTTGTCCCACGAGTGTATTAGCCTACACTCTGATTTTAATTCTGATCTCTGAAATCATAACCCAAAGATAAATGTATGGCTTTCTCATCAACCACACTTTACTAAAACAGCTCAGGCTTTTATATTAATGTGGTAAATTCTGCTTTAAAATCACACAGAAAATTCAGACTTCTTTTCTAATAAGTAGCCTCACCTCATGGGGCCACGTTGTTAAATCTTCTCCACCGGCTCATCAGAAGGTTGCCATTTCAATCATGGAGTGCTATTCTCCTCTTAGAACTAACTAAACATCTGCACAAAACACAGCTGCGTCCAGAGTTCCCACAGCCTAATATTTAAAGAGTCTACTTCCTGATTCAAAAATAATAGTTGCATTTCCAAGGTGATCATTTAGCCAGAGAGGCAGCATTCCATTTATACATTCAGTGAGTAAGTACACAGTTACGAGGCTGTGCAAGGCCCGTGTGAGAATGTATGTAAACACACTCCTTTCCTTGGAGAGGTATACCATATGAGTTGACGGCCAAGGCTTTTCTCCCCCAAGACATCCTCCACAGATAGAACACCGGTGACTATCATGCTTCCAGGGGCTTTGCAGAATCTATTCCCAGGCCTCTGTCCCTCCTCCCTTTCTTCTCTCTCTTGCCATTTGTCCACCTCTTCCTCTGTTTATTTCCTCCTCCTTCCCTTGCTCTTCTCTTCCTAGCCCTGCCTGTGAAATACAGACCTTGATATCTTCTCTTTCTTCCTCAAAATCACATCATTCTCATAGCTTTATCAACCCTTTGGGGAAAACCCCCCAAATTTAAGAACTTCAAGTCTATGCGATGTCCCTTAAATTCCTTAAATTCAACCTGATCAAAATGGAATGCCTGATGCCCCCACTAACGCCAATTCTTCCACCCTACTTCTTGCTCAGTGAATGGTCCCAGCAGGCTCACTGGGACCCAGGCTGTCTTAAGGACTTCTTTGCCTCCTCTTTTTCCTCAGCACCCCAACCCACCCACCTGATCTGTTACCAGTCATGTGGATTCAGATCTCTTCTGTCTACCCCCATTGCCACCAATCCTAATCTAGGCACTTATCTTCCCCTTGAACATTCCAGAATTTTTCTAAGTGGGCTTTTACTTCCACCCTAACCCATCTTAGATGATGTTATCGTATTAACTTTTCGAGAGAAGATATACGCACTCCAGAACCAGAGGGCCCGGTTTCAAATTCCAGCTCTGCTAAATCTTCATTCTGTGACCTTGGGCAAGTTACCTAACCTCTCTGTACCCTAACTCTCATCATCTCTGTACGCTAACGATGATAATAGTACCGGCCTCAAGAATTGTTGTGAAAATAAAATGAATTCATGATTAATAGTTGTAGGGCACCTAGAATAGCACCCAGCATGCATTTAAACACTCAATAGGGGCGCCTGGGTGGCGCAGTCGTTAGGCGTCTGCCTTCGGCTCAGGGCGTGATCCCGGCATTAAGGGATCGAGCCCCACATCGGGCTCCTCTGCTATGGGCCTGCTTCTTCCTCTCCCACTCCCCCTGCTTGTGTTCCCTCTCTCTCTGGCTCTCTCTCTCTCTCTGTCAAATAAATAAATAAATAAATAAAATCTTTTAAAAAAATAAATAAATAAACACTCAGTAAATGTTTGCCATTATTTGCCATTAGCCCAGATCCAGTCATACCATGGACGGCCCCAAAACCCACAGAAGAGTCCAATGGCATCCGATGAAATTGCGGATCCCCACCCTGGCATTCAATCTGCACCCCACTGACCTTTCAACTTCATACTGCACATCCCCATGGGACCTGCATACATACCAGGCAAACTGAGGGACTTACTAGTCCCTGAACCCACTCCAGAGCCTCCTTCCTCACCCTTGCTGTTCTTGCTTCGGGGATCTCTCCTCTCACATCTTTGCCTGATAAAACTCTGTCCATCCCTCAAACCAATTGTAACTCCGCCATGAAGCCCTTTTCTAAACACTTCAACCAGACGTACTCCCACCTGTCCGGGAACTCCTCTTAGCACAGGGGCTATGTTAACCTGAAGACAGTTCTCTTTCTGCAACTCTCACTGCACTGCTGTCATTCTCCCTACAGGCTTACGGCTCCTTGAAGGTCATATGTGCATGCATCGCTACCATATTCTCTCCAGCATCTGGCCATGAGTAATATGTTGGGGTAACAAAAAAAGATGGACTCATGGCTACTCAGAACCACAGCCACTGCTGTGGCACGGTAGCTGGGCAAGTCCAAACCAAGAGAAGTGTACACTCTGCCCAGACTGGAGTCCTCTTCATAGTTTCAGATGACACCAAAACTCACAACAAAAAATGGGATGATCTCTGCAGCGAGTCTTTCTTTACAAGACAGCAGAAATACAGTAGAATAAATATAAGAGCAATGGGATTTGTCGCCCTATCCTAAAATAGCAACATTAAAATACATGAAAACTGTTCCTCACATATTAATACTACCATCAAAAAAACATCGAGCAACTGTGTGTGGTGGCTAAATGTAATTTCCTGTTAGGTCTACCATTTAGCCATCCCTAAAGAAGTAACTCAGACCTCAATGTCAGAAGCTTGTTCTGTGACCTATTCACAGCCTCTGGCATGTCAGTCACTGAAGAATGGAACATAATGACACATACACAGTCCCTACCCTCAGACGCACAAGAGGTCCCAAACCCTAACCTCACAAAAAGAAAGCCACAACAATGCACATTGCCAACAATAGACTGTACACTCAATAAACACCGCTAGCAGTGACATCATCCAGGTCAGGGAGCAGGCCTTGCATTCCTCCATTCTGTCTGGGGCCAGAGCTGTAATCTGACACCAGGGATTTAGACCTCATTCGGCAGCAACTCTGGGCATTCATAAGCAGCAGCAAAGGGCTCTTTCATTCTCACTTTGACTTCAGCCAATCAAGAGGCATCCTGCCTCCAGCACCACTAAGAGAAATGTCCTGAAGACATCAGTTTCAAGAATCCCTAGGATGAAGTGACAGTTAAAGATGGTTTGCCCTCAAATAAAAGATAATGCTCTTAAAAGTCGAGAATACTCTCACTCTTCAAATGCCTTGGTGGTACCCACAAGTCCTTAGGCAGATGGGCCAAAATCCCTTTTAACGGGACATGTCCTAGGAAGCTTACTAGAGTCACTATGGTTCATTTAACTATGTTCATTTAATTGCATGTTTGGTTAAACAACAAGAAAATCAAATTAAATGTTTAAGTTAAAATATATTGGACTACTCTGAAACAGCAGCTCTTTTAATGAGAACATAAGCAAGTCAGTTCAGCCTTCCTATTTCTTATTATGTTGCCTTTATTGAGTAGAGGTTTATCTTTCTTTAATTAAATTTTTATTGCCCTTAAAGTATTAAGATATCCTTTTCCTGTAAATTAATTGCCTTTCACAGAAAACAGTTCCCTATTCTTAGTTTACACCCTCCAATCCTAATCCCACAGAAGCAAAGTAACCAAAGAAAGTAAATCAGCACTCTTATACCACTTCCTCAAAGACAAAGAAAGTAACACTCGGAAGCTTGGGGCACCCAAAGAAAATAAGCCAATAATTTCTCACACAGGTAAAACCTTACTCATAGATATGACTTGGGTATTATAGCTACCTCCCGCTAAACCTGTCCCACTTTCCACATAAGGAGCTGCAGAAACAAAAACATCCCGCAAGACAACAGAAGCCTTGTGAACTACAAAGCTGAAGCCCCTGTAACACACACACCTCCCTGTACTCTGTGGGTGCTCCATAAATACTCCGGGGCTGATTCACAGGCCAATTACAGCGTCTAGCAAGGACAGAGAGTCTCCCTGGTCCTACTCTGGGGAGTGTTAGCTATCTACGGTTGCAATTTGTGGTGGTGGCAGGAAGAGCTAATAGAGACAAAGGTCTAAAAGGACTGGGCTGTTGACAGGTTCACATTATGTTAACTTTCCCCGCACCTCTCCCCAAGCATCTAAGTCTTCAAAAAATGGTATTGTTACTTGCACCACTGAGAGGGGGGAAGTGAATAAAACTGCCATAATGGTGCATAGGGTTCCCTCACCAAAGAGCCAAGAGTCTAAAAGGTTGAGAGAAAAAACAACAACAAAATAGAAACTTACTTTTCATAGACCAGCTCCTCATCGATGGAGAAATAGTGGGTATTTACTGTGCTTTTTGGTCTATTCCTTAAAGTAGCAAAATATAACCGATCTGAAAGACAAGTTTAAAAGACGAGAGAAAACATATGAGAAGCAGGGAAGCTGAACGTGGGGAGTGGTGGTAATACACGAAAGATCAAAATAATAATTGCTACCCATTATTTAAAGACCCCATTAACACGTGTAATTCTTGCAGAAACCTGATCTCACCCAGAAACCCAGAGACGCAAGAGCACGAGAGGCGAGAAGGGGACCCGACTGAGACACTCAGCTGGGGGGGGGGGCAGAGTTTCCATATCTCCCCTGTTTCAGGCCCGCCGGAGCAGACAGAAGCTGGGGGTACCCGTAGAACTGGAGATGCAAGTTTGGCTCAGAAATCTCCAGACCTCAGCAGCTGCGGAAGGGGAAGACAGGCGAGCCTGCAGCTCCGAAGACTTCAAGAAGAGGAAGGGAGGAAGAGACAGGGAGGTGTGACTGGGGGTGTCCCAAAAACCGAGGCGAGCAAGAGCGGGATAAAAGAGACCGAAAAAAATCAACCGGAGGGGGATCCCCACCAGCTGCTGCGCGCAGAAGCCGGACCGAACCCGGCGCTGTCCCATTACCGGGCGGGGAGGCCATCCGAGGGAGCTGCAGAGGGAACCTGGGACGCAAGAAAGACAGAGAAGCCGGAAGCAGGGGGTCCTCAGGGAGAGGATAGTACGGAGAGGGGACGAGCGCGCGCGGAGGAGCCGGAGCAGCTGCTGCCAGCCCGCGGGCACCGGAGTCCTGCCCGCTGCCGCACGAGTAGCCACGGGCGCGATCGGGGCCAGACGCCTCCTCCTCCATGATCACTTTGGGAGCGGGGGGAAGACTTTGCCCGGCCGTGAGAGCTGGTCTGCGTTTCCCTGGCGCGGCGGCGGCAGAGCAGCGGCAGCAGCCGGGTCCGAATCGGAGCGGCCACAGCCTGGGGCGTGTGCGCCCCGCGCGGAGCGGGCTCGGGTTCCCCACGGAATGTCCCCGGGGCTCCCGGCGCGCTGACCCCCCAGCCGCCTCCGCCTTCGGCGCCTGCTGCCTCTCTCGGGCGGGCTCGGTGATCGGGACTGCAAGCTTCCCGGCTCCTGGGCAGTGGGGAAGCCCCCGGGGGCGGGTGACCTCAGCTGGCCACGACCCAGCCCTCCCCCGTGCGTATCTCGCTTAAGATGGCAGCGGAGTCAGGGGAACTAATCGGGGCTTGCGAGTTCATGAAAGGTGAGGAGCAGCCCCCCCGCATCCTCCAACCCTCCCTCGCCCCCAACTCTTCACTTCTAACCTCTGAGTCCCAGCCGCTCTCTTAGGCTTCTCCCGGGGCCCCCAGTGTCCTGCAGCCTCTGCGCGCGC
>NW_024423564.1:21215045-21217884 GCF_017311325.1 Ursus maritimus
CGTCTGGCCCCGATCGCGCCCGTGGCTACTCGTGCGGCAGCGGGCAGGACTCCGGTGCCCGCGGGCTGGCAGCAGCTGCTCCGGCTCCTCCTTCGCCACCTCCTTTCAGCAGCAACTCTTCCTCCTCCTCCCCCCTAGGTCCGCCCCCAGACCTTCCTCCCCGCCCTCCCTCAGCCCCCTCCACTTTCACGGCTCCGCGGCCATCCCTTAAAGGGACAGCCCCGCTGCTTTCTCGGTGCGGGCCCCGCGCCCCAGTTACCAGGCGCACCGCAGGTCACTAGGAGCCAGTTGCTAAGGCTTTGTTGCCGTCCACCAATTGCTGTACAGGAAACGGGGCCCTCGGCCCAGGGGAGCCGGGCGGGGCCTCCAGACCAGAAACTTATGAATGAAACGGTAGAGTAGGGAGTGGATGTCGGAAAGGGCGCTATTGCGGATCCATAGGTAAGGATCCGCCGGCGCCCCTTCCTTTTCTGCACGCACTAAGTCTTCTCCCCCTCCAGATTTTTCTTCTCTCTCTCTCCCCCTCACCCATGTTCTCCTAAACTCTTGCGTGCGCGCGCACATACACACACACACTTAAAGACCTCAGATCTCCGTGCCCTGCCTGCCTCCTAAAGCAAATCTTTCAAGCACTCCGCATCCCCCCACCACCGACGGATCTCCATCTTTATAAAAAAATTAAATTAAATTAAAAAAGCACTACCTCCTAGCTCAAAAGAACATGTACCGGTTTCCTCTACACATACTGGACTTTGATATAACTTGTGCTTTGTTCTCACGGGGGAAAGCGTTCCCATCCGGTCCCCCACGTCTTCTCAGTGGGGCCACCACTGTGGGCGCAAAATCATCACAAATGCCTAACCTCTATATTGCTCTAGTCCAGGAGCGGGGCGAGGGACCAGAAACCCAGAGACGCAAGAGCACGAGAGGCGAAGGGACCGACTGAGACACTCAGCTGGAGGGGATTTCCATATCTCCCCTGTTTCAGGCCGCCGGAGCAGACGAGCTGGGGTGTACCAATAGAACTGGAGATGCAAGAGTTTGGCTCAGAAATCTCAGACCTCAGCAGCTGCGGAAGGGGAGAGACAGGCGAGCCTGCAGCTCCGAAGACTTCAAGAAGCAGTGAAGGGAGGAAGAGACAGGAGGTGATGGGGTGTCCCAAAAACCGAGGCGAGCAGAGCGGGATAAAAGAGACGAAAAATCAACGGAGGGATCCACCACCGCTGCTGCGCGCAGAAGCTGACCGAACCCGGCGCTGTCCCATTACCGGGCGGGAGGCCATCCGAGGAGGCTGCAGGGAACCTGGGACGCAAGCAAAGACAGAGAAGCCGGAAGCAGGGGGTCCTCAGGGAGAGGATAGTACGGAGAGGGGACGAGCGCGCGCAGAGGCTGCAGGACACTGGGGGCCCCGGGAGAAGCCTAAGAGGCGGCCTGGAGATCTCAAGAGGTTAGAAGTGAAAGAGTTGGGGGCGAGGAGGGTTGGAGGAGAGGGGCTGCTCCCTCACCTTTCATTGAACTCGCAAGCCCCGATTAGTTCCCCTGACTCCGCTGCCATCTTAAGCGAGATACGCAGGGGAGGGCTGGGTCTAGCCAGCTGAGGTCACCTGCCCCCGGGGTCTTCCACTGCCCAGGAGCCGGGAAGCTTGCGTCATCACCGAGCCGCCTGAGAGAGGCAGCAGGCGCCGCAAGGCGGGGCGGCTGGGGGTCAGCGCGCCGGAGCCCGTAGACATTCGTGGGAACCCGAGCCCGCCCGCGCGGCGCACACGCCCAGGCTGTGGCTCGCTCCGAATTCGGACTTCAGCTGCTCGCTGCTCTGCCGCCGCCGCGCCAGGGAAACGCAGACCAGCTCTCAGGCCGGCAAAGTCTTCCCGCTCCCAAAGTGATCATGGAGGAGGAGACGTCTGGCCCCGATCGCGCCCGTGGCTACTCGTGCGGCAGCGGGCAGGACTCCGGTGCCCGCGGGCTGGCAGCAGCTGCTCCGGCTCCTCCTTCGCCACCTCCTTTCAGCAGCAACTCTTCCCCTCCTCCTCCCCCTAGGTCCGCCCCAGACTGTCTCCCCGTTCCACTCCCCTCGCAGCCCCCTCTCACTTTCACTTGGCTCCGCGGCCATCCCTTAAAGGGACAGCCCCGCTGCTTTCCGGTGCGGGCCCTCGCGCCCCAGTTACCAGGCGCACCGCAGGTCGCTAGGAGCTGCTGCTAAGGCTTTGTTGCCGTCCACCAATTGCTGTACGAGGAAACGGGACCTCGGCCCAGGGGAATGTGGGCGGGGCCTCCAGACCAGAAACTTATGAAATGAAACGGTAGAGTAGGGAGGGATGTCGGAAGGGCTAGTGCGGGATCCATAGGTAGGATCCGCCGTGGCCCTCCTTCTGCACGACACTAAGTCTTCTCCCCCTCCAGATTTTCTTCTCTCTCTTCCCCTCACCCATGTTCTCTAAACCCTCATTGCGGCGCAATCATACACACACACACTTAAAGACTCTCAGATCTTCCGTGCCCTGCCTGCCTCTTAAAGCAAATCTTTCAAGCACTCCGCATCCCCCCCACCACCGCGAGATCTCCATCTTTATGCAAAAAATTAAATTAAATTTAAAAAGCACTACTCCTAGCTCAAAGAACATGTACCGGTTCTCTACACATACTGGACTTTGATATAACTTGTGCTTTGTTCTCATCGGGGAAAGCCGTTTCCCCAAATCGGTCCCCCCACGTCTTCTCAGTGGGGCCACCACTGTGGGCGCAAAATCATCACAAATGCCTAACCTCTATATTGCTCTAGTCCAGGAGCGGGGCGAGGGAGCGACGCCAGCCGGGAGGAGGGGGTTGCGGGGGGGGGAAC
>NW_024423564.1:21217909-21299157 GCF_017311325.1 Ursus maritimus
AGGCGACACAGGAGAGGGCCACTTGAACACGGGGGAAATTAACACAAAAGAATCTCTTTACGTAATCTTAGCTGAAGCGTTGCAGGGAGTGGGTCGTCTCAAAAAAGCCCTTGTCTTGTTTCTGTGAAGCTCCTCACACTGTCTGAACAACTTTAATACTGGGTGCCCTGCGGACGCGCCTAATTAGAGGACAGTCCCTTCGATATGAAAATGGCGCTACGGCTCCATCATCAGAAGAGCATGCGCTCTGAGTGGTTTCTCCAGAAACAGAAAGGGATTTACGCCCGCATTTGGGAGAAAGGGGGCGCACAAGTGAAGAGGCGCCAGGCCGACTTTGAAGGAGCGCTGTGAGGCCAGGGTGTAGAATTCAACTCCTTGGTCTTAGCCCGTTAGTCAGCTTTGCTGACTCTCCAAAAAACGAAACAGTAACAGGAAATAAATATAAGGTGCTTTTGGAAACCTGAGTGGTTTGATTTTTTTTTTTAATTGCTGGCATAAGAAAAAAATATATTTGTATTTCTTGTTAAGAAAAAATAGAACATCTCAATTCTAATCAAACATGTCCTTGTAAGAGCGTGAAAAGCTAAACCTAACCTCCAATCTTTAGACCATATAAATTTAAAGCTGGAAGAATCATTAAGAAGCACCTCCTATACCCTATGCCCATACAGACCATCTATAATCTTCACATGAAGAAAAAGTATCTCAACAGTTTCTAAAACGATAAAAGTCCTGAAAGATGAATTGTAATGAGTATTCTGTGTTGAGATGCATTCCATGCCATACAGGCCACTGGCCATGGTTATGGAGTTCTAAAGGAGGAAAATATCTCTCAGATATGTTGTCCACGCTCATACAATCACTTGAATTTTGCCTGATATTCCTCCAGTCTTGGTGTCAACAATCATGTTGGCCAAATCAACTTATTTTATTGAAAATTTCTAACAGCTTTTGTATGTGAAAGATGGCAAAGGAAAGTGAATGAACATCTCAATAAACTTAACCCCTTTGTTAAAAGTCCGAATTCAGTGGTGGTAATCTGTTTCCAAATTTGCTGATTTAACATTTGCGTAGAATCTAAATTCACTTGCAAGTTTCCTAAAAACTTTCCATCCCAGTACTGTATTAGAAAAATTACGTGAGGGGCGCCTGGGTGGCTCAGTCGTTCAGCGACTGCCTTCGGCTCAGGGCGTGATCCCAGCATTCTGGGATCAAGCCCCACATCAGGCTTCTCTGCTGGGAGCCTGCTTCTTCCTCTCCCACTCCCCCTGCTTGTGTTCCCTCTCTCACTGGCTGTCTCTGTCAAATAAATAAATAAAATCTTTGAAAAAAAAAAAAGAAAGAAAAAAGAAAAATTACATGAAAAAAAAAGTCCACATTCTCATACAACACTTTTAATTTCACAAAGTAAATAGTCTAATGAAATGAACTCTAAATCTGCATTTTCAGAGAAAGCAGCTTTAATTGAACACCCTCTTGTTATTTTCTAAAATGAATTTACAAAAACATTTCTTTCATATAATTCTCTGGCTTAGGAATTTTGGTCGTGAAGAGTGAATTATGACCTGAACAAATAGAAGTTCTTAAAATTAAGAACTCAAAATGAAAAAGTTTCTTTTTCCTTAGCATATTTACAATATGGATATTATAATGAAATTCTTAAAGACTCTCTAGGTAATTTTTTAATGTTGCAGGAAAGAAAAATAAGTGATTATCAGTATAAACAAATCTCTCTAAACCAAAATCTGCACAATCTAAAGGATATAGAATATTCTACAAGAAAAATTGTAAACAAGCTAGTGCATGCACAGCACACATCCACGTCAAGGTTCTAATGAGATCATAAAACACTTTATTCCCTCAATTATCATGAGGTCAGTGTTCCTATTGGCTGCAGTTTCATAATAAAGGCATGATTTCAGTCTATGGAGGAAGATAATAGAAGAAACTTCTTTCCAATCATCCAACTTAAGAAAGTGTTAGGAAATGACTTTAATTTTAAACAACAATAAAGAAAGGTGTTTCACACATAAAGAAAATAAAAGAATTAAGATGTCACTTAATGAAGTGAAGGAAGGTAATGCTATACATAGAAATCTAACAGTTAAGTATAAAAGTGTCTCAACAACAGTAGCTCTGGGCACATCACTTGAATCCTGTCTCTCACGCCGAGAGGCAGTCTGCAGACTGTGTGTGTGCCTGCAGAGCTAGAAAACTCACTGTAGAAAGCAGCTCCAAAACATGTCACCAAAATACGTCTGGTTCTAATTCTGCCCCATGAGGCGGTACTGAACACCCTTACTCATTCTTGAACATGACACCTCAAAAATGCAAAGGCAGTTCCCCTGGACCACTTCTTCCTCTTAGTCTTCCCCAAATTAAAATCCTCACTTCTTTCAAACTTTTCTTAAAATACATGGCTTCAAGTCCAGTCACTGTCTTCTCCAATTTGTCTATATCCCTTATAAATTGTGTCTCAGAACTGAATGCAGGCCAGTGATGACCTAGTGTGACTGGTTCTGAGAACGGAAAAAAGCACCGATAGAAGAGTCAGATGAGAACAAAGCCGGTGAAAAATGTGAGAGAACCAAGTTGTATCATTTAGCTGCAAAAAGAAGGAAACCATTCTCTCCTGTTGGAGAAGGGCAAGGAAAAAGTTGGTTAGGCTAATCAAAGACCTGACAACTGTGTTATTTACGTATTCCATTCAAAGTATCATTTCTTATTAGAATATATTATTGGAACATGCTCTTTTAGTTGCTTTTTCAGTCATGATGATGCTCTATGAGCAAGTAAAAAAATATATAGAATACATACTTCAAATTCTTTCTAAAAATTAATTTTCAGTTTAACTGTGAAACAAGGAAAACTGTCCTCCTGAGTAATTTGAAATTCAAAGTAATCTGAATTGTCTAAATATTTTGATTCCTTGCTTGGTGCCAAAAGTAATTTAAAGCAATTTTTAGTGTATATATATACCTATAGATGGATAGATAGATAGATATGAAATTACAATTACAAACTGTTATTACAGAACAATCAATACCAAAAATATGTACATAATGTGACTCATGAAATAGCTGCTCACAGAAGCTAAAATCTTGGCCTAACCCAGCCATATTCTGCATCACCCTGACCACCAATGCCTGTTTAAGAACTCCAAACCAGAATCAAAGATGGTAAGAACCTGGAAGGATCTGGGAGATCAGCTAGTTCCAGATTTCAGACAGGCTCCCTAGAGCCTAAGGTAGCAGAGGCCCTACCTGGGGATGGGGATGGAGAGTGATGGATGAGCGCATAGGGCCACCACAAAATATTTCACTTGTAAAAATGACATGGCAGATAGAGGAAAGAAAATAGAAGAAGAAACTGAGGTCCATGGTGGGTAATTAATTTTCTGAGGTCACATAGCTGATCGGTGTTAGAAACAAGACCAGTATTCATTATTGGTGCTAATGCCAATAATCTTTTCCCAATTTTCTCCTAACTTAGCTCATCTTACATTGTTTAGCTCATGGGTTCTTAAACTTTTGAGATAATAAAATGTCAAGCAAAAATAATGTATATGCCTAATATCTTTTCTTCACATTTTTAGAGAAAATAATGAAATAATTTAAGCTCAGAATGGAAAAATAAGAGATGTTGCATTATCTGCCTTTGCTATTGTTGTCATATGGTTTCTATAAAAATCTGAATTATTTTTCCCACTATTTTTTAATACTATAATCAGTATTTTATAGAACATAGTTTGAGAAATTTAGTGAACATTAAATAACAACTCAATTCAATAATCATCTTATCCTTGACTGATGCAGCCAGTAAAGAACGACATCACTTTAGAAGATGAAAGTTCCATGGCTAGGTCATACTTAGTGCTCAATTTATTGGCCAATCTGCTAGATTTTTCAAATAGGCTAACAACCCAGTACAATTTTAAAACTTACAGAATTTGGGGCACCTGGATGGAGCAGTTGATTAAGCATCCAGCTCTTGTTTTTGGCTCAGGTCCTGGTCTCAGGGTTCTGATCTCAGGTCATAAGATCAAGCCCCGTGTCAGGCTCTGCGCTCAGCACGGAGTCTACTTGGAGTTTCTGTCTCCCTCTGCCCTGCCCCCACCACTCTCTCTCTCTCATAAATAAATATATCTTTCTTTTAAAAAACTTACAGAATTTATCCATCTACATTTATTTGTCATTTCTACTCTTTTTTTGGAGAGGAAATAAAGAAGTGAATGTTTTTTTCTCCAAAAATATATAAAATAATACTCTGTGTGCCACTCCTCACCCTTATCACCACCGCCTCAATGACCACCACACTCATCACCATCACTTTAGTGACACATTTTGATCTCAAGTTTCCCATGTTCCCTCACATGCCCATTTAATACATGTCCCTACTATACTCTGTACATGTTTCTATCAGGAAAATAATAATAGTTAACAGTTAAGTTTCACTGAAAACCATGCACAGCAATTTATACCTCAGCTCTCACATCAGTGGCCTAGGATGTAGGTACAATTATTATTCCCATTTTACAGATGAGGAAACTGACATAAAACAGATGCTCAACAAATATGTGGATTATGAATAGGTAATTGAGTAATTAAAGACTTACCTGAATCACTTCAATATGTAAAGCAGTTCCTTTGCAGCTGGAGTCATGGAAAAAATACTAGATTTATAATCAGAAGCCGGTTTCAGGCATCACTCTATCATCGACTGTGTATATTATCTTAGACTATTTCCTCCGGCATTAAATAGGGATTATAATAATTTCTAATTCACAGGAATAAGAGAAATAAATAAGAGTGCCATGATATGATGCCATTGTATAAATATTTGTTATTAATGTTAGAGCTTTTATTAAATACAAAATCATTTCCAAAATCAGAAATTCACAAGCCTCAAACTATTATATTTCTTTGGATCTAGGCATTTTTACTTAATTTACCCCTAGCCGATAACATAAGCAAAATAGACACTCACAGAGAAGTTCTTTTTATCTACTGAGGACATCCCCACAAGGTACAAGCTAACTTTGTCTTTCATTTCTGACTGCTTATAGCCACGATACTACCTCTAGAGCATGATGGGGGCCAAGGAGCCCATTCAGGCATCCTCAAGGGATTCCTAAATTCCCCTGTTCTGGCTCACATTCTTTTAATCGTTCTGTTCCAGAAGCCTGGGACACAAATGTTGTTCCCTGTGGTTCCCATGGGGACCCTTGATGCCCCTTTGGAACTCCAGTTTTCTGGTGCCCACTCCTGGGCAGAAGCTCCAGGAGAAAATAATCTTTTCAATAAACTAACAGGAGGCCCTTGGTTTCCATTCTTCCAATCACAAAATACGGTGAAATCACTGAACTGGTGGTTATTCTTGCTGTAGTTGCTGTTAACACCTACACTTGACATCTTCCACGGACCAAGCCCTCCTACGTTAGGATCTACGTCATTCTTCAGAGTATATCCGGAGTATAATTTAGATTTAAGAATGTAGGATAATCATGATATGAGTAATCTGACATGCACACAAGCAAAAATAATTTCTGCTTATCCTAAAATACATTAGCATATTTTAGATTAAATATTTCTCTTCATAACTATGTTTTATTTCTCATACATCACATACACATTTTCATAGTAATGCATCCCTTAATTTTGCAAATATTAACTGTGTACCATGTTAGTTGGTTAGTTAGCATTGTGCCAAGTGCTAGGGTTAAAATCAAGAACATGGCCGACTTCTTGTTCTTAAGGAAACAACATTCTAGAGAGGGATGTAGGTGAGCAAGCAGGCGCCCTAAGCAGGATACATGACAGGCTGGAGTATGTACAGAGCACGAGGAAACCTTTGAATAGGATCCAAGCTGAGATGCAAGAGAAGAGTTTCCTAAAGAATCCTAGATTTGGGGCGCCTGGCTGGCTCAGTCAGTGCAGCACACAACTCTTTTTTTTTTTTTTTAAGATTTATTTATTTATCTGAGAGAGAGCAAGTGAGCAAGGAGAGGTGCAGAAGAAGAAAATCTTCAAGCAGGCTTCCCATGACACATGGAGCCCAACACAGAGCTAGATCCCACAACCCATGAAATCATGACCTGAGCTAAAACCAAGAGTCGGATGCCCAACCAACTGAGCCACCCAGGCACCCCAAGCATGCAACTCTTCATCTCAGGGTTGTGAGTTCAAGCCCCAGGTTGGGCATAAAGCTTACTTAAAAAAATGAAAATTAAAAATTAAAAAAATAAACAAAAACACCAGAGAATCCTAGACTTGAAGGTTGAGTAGGAGCTAGCCAGGTAGAGGAAGCCAGCCTAGAGAGGGAGCAAGGTGGCAGGGAGGTGGGAAGGAGAATAGACACAAAGAGAAAGTCTCAGACTGAGGGAACTATACGTACATAGGCCGGGATGCAATAGAGAAAAGGCTAGTTCAAAGTTCCATTTGGCTCCAGCATAGAAAATGAAGTGGGAGGAAAGGGAAAAGAATCTTGGTATGAAACGTTAAAAATTTGGACTTTATCCAGAGGGTGTTGGGGCCCCAAAATGAAATATATTAAGTAAGCAAAGCCTAGTCAGGTAGATATTTTAAACTTGCCAGAAATAGTCTTCGAAGTATTTAAACTAATTGTAAACGGATTAGAGCTTACTCCATTGATCCTCAAAGAAGCAGAATTATAACAAGAATATAGACTTAGACTCACTTAATAAGACCTTCCATTCTTTCTTTTTTTTTGCTCTCACTATTAAAAAGACAAAGTAGAACTTGCCCATTTTTTTACAGAACACAATTAGGCGCATAAAGGGAAGAGTTCTCTGAGATTCTTGAAATTTAGTTTGCATGTATTGGAGATAAATGTGGATAGTACTGTATATTTCTTCTATACTGTGACTATTTTTAGTGAAAAGACCTGAAGTAAATGTAAAAAATAGGAAATACAAGAATTACACTTCATTAAGATATTTTAGTTAACTGACAAAGTAACTTAGGATTTGTAAGAATTTTATTTCTAAAAAACTTAAAAAAAAAAACTTTTAGAAATAATAAATTAACATAAATGATTTGATTACTTGACTTCTTATATGGCATGTTGATTGCCCCTAACTACTTTGACTATAAAATAATCTACTTTAGATTCTAGGTTGAATAACTTTCTAAAGTGTTCCAAAAGGAAAATCTCTTAAGAGCACTGAGTATTACTGTCTAATTAGTAATTTCCTATACTTTATATGATTAGAACCCACAGATACAAAATGAATATACCTGGCATGAAATCAGATCTTTGCTCTCGTCCCTGTAGCAGGCAATACTCATAGTGTACTAATGTCTTTAAATTGCAGGAAACATACCCTTTTAAGAGAATTTAGGTTTTGGTAGTCCTCTCCTGTTTCTGCCCACAACACTTCTCACATCAAATATGTGGGTGCTTTCCAAACCAAGCAACTGTCCAGTTCTCCACAGACACCAGCTTCAATTCTGCCGCTATCTACCTGGACTTGGCACAGACCCCACAGGTGAAGGGCTCAGTTCCACAAGACTTCCCTGCTTTAGATGTTGGTCACTAGTTCCAGTCTGTCACCTGTACTGACCAACTGGCTATAAATCAGGGGTCACCACAACTCCCTCCTCAGGGTTAATAATTTGCTAGAATAGCTGACAGGCCTCAGGAAAACATTTTACTTCGTATTACCAGTTTATTACAAGGGATACAAATCAGAAACAGCCAAATGGTGCACAAGGCCAAGTATGGGGGAGGGCCTCTGAGCTTCCCGTCCTTTCTGAGCGTGTCACCCGGCCAGCTCCTCCATGTGTTCACAGCTCAGAAGCTCTGTGATTCCCATCTTTAGTCATTGGCCATTGGTGACCGAACTCAATCTCCAGCCTCTCTCCCCTCCCCCTGAGGTCTAACGGTGAGGCTGAAAGTTCCAACCCTCTAATCACATGGTTGGTTCCTCTGGTAACCAGCCCATCCTGAAGCCATCTAGGAGCCCACCAGGAATCACCTCATAGCATAAACTCAGGCATGACTTGTTATGAATAAGCAAAGATGCTCCTGTCACCCCTATCCTTCAGGAAATTCCAAAGTCTTAGGAGCTCTGTGTCAGAAATGGGAAGAAGACTGGGGCACCTGGGTGCTTCCGTCAGTTAAGAGACTGGCTCTTGATCTTGTTTTCGGCTCAGCTCCTGATCTCAGTTGTGAGATCGAGCCCCACATTGGACTCTGTGCTCAGTGTGGAGTCTGCCTGAGATTCCCTCTCTCCCTCTCCTTCTGTTCGTCCCCCCACTCATGCACGCTTTCTCTCTCTCTCTCTCTCTCAATAAATAAATAAAATCTTTTTTTAAAAAAAGAAATAGGAAGAAGACCAGATATATATTTCTTATTTTCACAGATAGAAAAAGAAAAGCCTAGGGATTATTTGGGAAAGGAAGCTTTCTCAATCTTTCCATTTTATAATTGCCCAAAACTATTTGTTAAGAAGGGGTTTTTAACTGCAAATAAGTGAACTATAAACTGAAAGTCAGTATTTATTGCATAACATGGGTCCATTGAAGCCTTAGTAAGTTTTAGATTATATCTGTGCAGTGTCTTAGTTTAGGTTCCCCAAGAAGCAGATTCTGAACAAGGATTCAAGTGCTAGTCATCTGTTTGGGAGGAGCAGAGAATGCCAACTGAAGAGTGGGGCAATGGGGCAGGGGAGGGAAGGCAACCAGCAGAGGGTATGTCTTCAGACCCAGCTACCATTCATTGTAGGCAACTGGAGCTGATTCCCCTGGGTCACTGGGTCATGGTGTAAAACCACCTGCCTCCCAATTGACCCAAAAGGCAAAGGAGTTCTGATACTTATCTACCACCTCCTACCAGCCATTGGCTGAGGGCTCCTCCTGGGCAGGTGAATCTCTCCCTGGGGAGATGTGAGTACATAGTGTCAAAAATAACAGATAAACAAAATTAGAAGTGCCATGTATCTTTGGATCTGCCCATTAGAGGTGATTTCACGGCTGCCTTTCATGGCAAAACTCCTCAAAATTTTTCTTTCTTCTCTGTCTCCAGTTCTCCTCTCATTCTGTCTTGAGCACACTCCAGTCAGGCTTCTGTGCCCACCAGTCCACTAACGTGCTCTTGTCAAGGTCACCAGTGACCCACATAATGCTAAATTCAACAGTCAATTCTCAGCATCTTCCTTAACCTATCAGCAGCACCGAACCCCATTGTTTGCTTCCTTCTCCTCGAATCACTTTCCTCATTTGGCTTCCATGACACCATATTCCTGATGTCCCTTCTGACTGCTGCTTCTTTAGACTCTGTTCCTCCTCATTTTCTCAAACTCTTAAAACAGAAGTATCCCCAGTCTCTACTCTTCTCTTCTCTACCTTAGCCACTCCTGCATGATCTCATCTCATCATGTAGCTTGAACTCCGACCTGTACGCTGATCTCCACATGTGTATCTCCAACGCTGACCTCGTCACTATCCCCCGACTTACATATCCAACCGCACACTAGACACTTCATTTGAATGTTTAAAGGCACCTCAAGCAGTGTGCCCCCAAACAAACTCCACGACTTTCCCCTAAAACTTGCTCCGAATACAAGCTTTCTCATCTCGGGCAATTCTACCTTTTTCAGTGGCTCAGGCCAAAAACGTAGGATTTATCCTTGACTCCCCTCTTTATATCATATATCACATCTAATCTGTAGCACCTCTACCTTCAAAATATATTCAGAACTGGAACAGTTCTTCACTACCAAACCACACCCAAGCCACCATCTGTAGGAATAACTGCGACAGTCTCCTGACTGGCCTCCCTCCTTCTGCGCTTGTCAACTATGGCCTGGTCTTAATGCAACAGCCGAAGGATCAAAATGCTAAGCCAGGGGCGCCTGCGCGGCTCAGTCAGTTAAGCGTCCAACTCTTGATTTAAGCTCAGGTCATGATCTCAGGGTCTTGAGATCAAGCCCCACGTGGGGCTCCATGCTCCGCGTGGAGTATGCTTAAGATTCTCTCTCCCCGGGGGCGCCTGGGTGGCACAGTCGTTAAGCATCTGCCTTGTTCCGCGTGGAGTATGCTTAAGATTCTCTCTCCCTGGGGGCGCCTGGGTGGCGCAGTCGTTAAGCGTCTGCCTTCGGCTCAGGGCGTGATCCCGGCGATCTGGGATCGAGCCCCACATCAGGCTCCTCCGCTGGGAGCCTGCTTCTTCCTCTCCCACTCCCCCTGCTTGTGTTCCCTCTCTCACTGGCTGTCTCTCTCTGTCGAATAAATACATAAAATCTTTTAAAAAAAAGAAAAAAGAAAAAAAAAGATTCTCTCTCCCTTCCCTCTGTTCCCCCACCCCCTGCGCACAGGCTCTCTCTCAAAAAATAATAAATAAATAAATAAATAAATAAATAAATAAAGCTAAGTCAGATCCTATCACTTCTTGGCTCAAAACCCTCTAATACTGTCCCAAATCATTCAGAGTAAAATCCAAAGCCCTTAAAATGGCATGAAAAAGGCTCTCAGGGACAGGACACAGCCTCTCATTACCCCTCCAACTCCACCTTCCATCATTTTCCCCCATACTCCTATTCACTCCAGCCCCACTGGTCCTTGCAGTTTCTTGAACATTCCAGACACATTCCTACTTCAGGGCTCTTGCTTTTCCTGTTCCCTCTGCCAGGGACTCACTCTCCTCTCCCTTTGGTCTTTGCTCAAATGTCATTTTCTCAGAGACTCCTTTCATGACCGCTTTTATTTTTTTATTTTTTTAAGATTTTATTTATTTATTTGACAGAGAGAGAGGCAGCGAGAGAGGGAACACAAGCAGGGGGAGTGGGAGAGGGAGAAGCAGGCTTCCCACTGAGCAGGGAGCTCGATGCGGGGCTCAATCCCCGAACACTGGGATCATGACCTGAGCCGAAGGCAGATGCTTAACCAACTGAGCCACCCAGGCGCCCCTCATGAAAAAATCCGAACCTCTCATCCCCCACCAGCGCTCCCTGTCTCCCTTCCTTGATTGATTTGTCTCCATAGCACTTACCACTTTCTAACACACTGGATATTTTACTTATTTTGTTCCATGTCTGCCTCCCCCTCTAGATTATAAATTTCACATAGCAAGAATTTCTGCCAGTTTGGTTCACCATTATGTCCTCAGAGTCTAATACAGAACCTGGCACATGGTGGTATCCCAACCAATATTTTAGTTAATTCACTAAATGTGTAATTAATTAAACCAACAGATTAGTTTAATTAACTAATTAACTAACAACAACTGGTGAGGACAGAAGGAAGACTGAAGTGGTTCGAGAAGTGACTAGAAGGTAAGGAGTAAGAGACTGATCATGAAAGCAACATTTTAAAGAAGCTTGGGTCGGAAGGTAGATGAGAGATAAGGCAGGGACGTGAGAGTGTTGAAGGACAAAAGGAATGTTTTGTTTTGTTTTACTGTTTTAAGGCTGGTATCTTTGAGCACGCTGATAGATTAGAGGGNGACAGTGGAGTTGGAAAGGCCAAGGCCAGATGGAAAGCCTAACTAATCTGAAGAAATGGAAGAGGACAAGATTAAGAATGAGAAAGATTAGCCTTGATCACATGAGGATCACCCCATCTTCTAAGACAGTGAACAGCAAACTTTTTAAAAAGCCAGATAATAAATATTTTAGGCTTTCTAGCTCACAAGGTCTCTGTTGCAACTACTCAACACCGCTTTGGATTGCAAAAGGAGCTGTAGACAATACATAAACAAATGGGCATAGCTGTCTTCCAATACAATTTTATTTACAAAAACATATGGCAGGTCCACAGACTACAGGTTGCCAACCCCAACCCTAAGATTATAGGGGGTGCAGTATGAATGAGAGCAAAGGTACTTATGTTTATGAAATAGTATACGTGCCTCTTACTACCTCTATTTTCTTTATGAATTAGAAGTTGGGATCACCTAAGAGGGAAGTGGGACTAAGTAGGAGTTTTGTGCAAAGGGGTGAATATTTGAAATATTTGAAATACAGAAAGGGGGATGCCTGGGTGGCTCAGTCAGTTAAACCCCTGCCTTAGGCTCAAGTCATGATCCCAGCATCCTGGGATTGAGCCCCACATCAGGCTCCCTGCTCAGTGGAGAGCCTGCTTCTCCCTCTGCCTGCCACTCCCCCAGCTTGTGCTCTCTCTGTCTCTGTCTCTCTCTCTGACAAATAAATAAATTTTTTTAAAAAAGAAGAAGAAAGAAATACAGAAAGGAATGGGGGGAAATATTGCCAAATAGAGACCAGAAACCAACCACACCATTGTGTTTTATCAAGACCAGCCTTGGAAACAGAGAAGGTCAATTATCTGAAGGATTATCTGAAAGAGAAAGACTTCATGAAGCTAGTCCTATGTTGGCCGCCTTCCTCTCCCCTTCCTCCTCCAACTGCACCCTAATTTGCTTTTGAAACATTTACCCCTCAACCACTGCCAAATATATGGTTGTGGCAGCATTAACCTCAGCCTTGCCCCTCGGTTCTGGGCATGGGCTCTGGCTGGCTTAGCCATTCAGCATATCCTATCCCCCATCATGGTCACAGTGACTAAGTTGGGAATGAAGAAGGAACACCGTTTGGACCTGTGTGAACCAGTCTAACACCATTTTGGACAAATCTGCCTTGATGATCATTCTGTGACCTGAAGCCTTCTTGAGCACAGCACCCCTCCACATTCTTTCTTTTTGCTTAACCACACCCGTAAGTATTCCCTTGAGGCATAACATCCTTGATCTACTCTGGAGATAGGGCTATGATTCAAACATTTCCTTCCAAGTGGTCTCCTAGCTCGCAATACCCAGCCTCTGGGGTATAAAAGCAGATCTTGCACGGTGGGGAGGTGGAGATCTACTCAGCTTGCAGCTACCCAAGACATGCTTCTGGCCCTAAGTCCTCTTAATAAACCATTTATCAAGCTGGACTTGTCGGCCCCTTTCTTCCTTCTCACACCTCCTTAGGCCTTTGGCAATTTGGAGATGCCTCCCTTTCGCAGAACAGAGCCAAAGAGAGAGACTGGATCCCAAATTCTGTGCCAGGGCAACTCCCAAAAAGCTGAATGATGAATGACGTGGGGAGGAAAGTTAACATTTAGAACTGCAGCCACCTTTTTGCAACCAAGTAGAATTCAAAAATAAAGGCAGCCCATGAAAGGCAGAGCACAGAGAGGAAGAGAAATAGGAGGTGACATTCTGTATCAACCATGATGGAAGAAACTACACATATTTTTTATTTTGTGAATCACAAAATTCTCCTTTTGAGTCCATTTGAGTTTTATTGTCTGTAACTAGCTACATAAGAGTCCGAAATGACACAGACCTTACTGTTTTTAAACATGTGATCTGGGATTATTAGCATAATTATATCTGGGGATAAGTACTAGAAATCTGCATTTTTAAACAAGTATTCCAGGTGATGCTTTGGCACAGGGCCTTAAAAGATGAGAAAAAGTTGAAAAAGATAAAAGGTGAGCACTCTAAGCATCTCCAGAGGCTGAAAATTCACATTTTAACTAATCCATTAATTGAACAAATATTTATTGAGCCTCTTCTTTGTACCAGGCATTGTTCTTGATGCTGGAAATAGAATAGTGAACAACAGACCCCCCCCCCCAAAAAAAAAATCCTCCCTTTAAGGAGGTTGCATTTCAGGTGGGGGAGATAGGAAGGGGAGAGAAGTACAATAAAAAAAATTAATATGTCCGATGGTGATGAGAGTTATAAAAAAGAATAAAGCTGGATCCAAAGGTCCATGGTAAGGGGGTGCTGTTTTACGTAGGGTAGTGTAAATGGACTCAGGAAAGCTCATTTGAAATGGAGTTGGGAGGCAAGAAGGGGGAGCTCTCATGCACCACCACTCATTGTCAGTTGCAGACCCCAATGGGAAGAGATTTACTTACATTCCCAACAGAAAGAAATCTACTTTACTCCTCCAGCAGGAGGAAGAATTCCTTCTTGCCTGGCAACAAGCTCAGCCAATAAGAAAATACCACAACTTGGGGCACCTGGGTGGTTCAGTTGGTTGAACGGCCGGACTCTTTATTTTGGCTCAGGACATGATCTCAGGGTGGTGAGACTGAGCCCTGCATTGGGCTCTGCACTCAGGGTGGAGTCTGCGTAAGATTCTCTCTCTCTCTCTCTCTGCCCCTCCTCCCTACGCTGCTTGCTTGCTCTCTCGAGGTCTCAAGAAAGAAAGCGAGAAAGAGAGAGAGACGAAGGAAGGAAGGAAGGAAGGAAGGAAGGAAGGAAGGAAGGAAGGAAGGAAGGAAGAAAGGAAAAAACCACAACTCAGCCAATGAGAAACTGTCACCACTCTGAAGTCTTGCTTTCCTTCAACAGACTGTAATTCAAAGCCGCAACCTTCCAATGTTCACCTTTTCTCTATAAAGTCTCTCTCCCTTTGATCTCCAGACTTGCCTACAGTTTGCCACAGCACGCAGGTCCTGAACTGCAATTCCTCTGTTATTCCCAAATAAACCCATTTTGCTGCTAAAATAACCAGTTGTTTTACTTTTTTTTTTTTTTAAAGATTTTATTTTAGAAAGAGAGCGTGTATATGTGTGTGCAGGGGAAGAGACAGACTGGGAGGGAGAGGGAGAGAGAACCTGAAGCCGACTCCACCATGAGTGTGGAGCCCAGCTTGGGGCTCAATCCTGCGACTACAAGATCACCACCCGAACCGAAACCAAGAGCTGGTCGCTCAACCAAGTGAGCCACCTGGGCATCCCTGGCTGTTTTACTTTTAAGGTCAACAGTAGTCAGAGGAATCTCTCTGTTGAAGTGTTATTTGAGCAAAGACCTAAAAGAAAAAAGAGGCGTACGCTATGCAAATATTTGGGGAATAATTTTTCCAGGTAGAGAAAACATCAAGTGCTAACCAGTGAGCCCTGGGCACTTTGGGAGCAGTCAAGGAAAATCAGGATGAATGGAGCTGAGTGAATGAAGGGGGAGGGGATGAGAACAGAAGGGAAGTAGGGAGGATGGGAGCAGCAGATCTTAGAGAATCTGGAGGCCTTGGGATGCTCTTTGGATTTTAATGGTATCTGCGCTGATTGAACTAAATCCACATTCCTTATCAGAAACTTGAGGCCTTGGCCCTCCATCCCCCAACACCTTGCAAGCTTGTCTTTAGCTATGTCTGATTTTATACCTGTCCTCTTCCATGCCAGGAAGATGTCTATTCCCTGGATAGGCCATGCCCTCTATAGCTCAGTCCCTTCCATGATGCCCTTTCCACCATCTCTTCTTGCCAAAATCCTCTTGGCCAACAACCAGCTCAAATGCTACTGAGACTTAGAAGCAGAAGACTTCGTTAGACTTCGTTATTCCCTCTCCTGGGCTCCCACAGGAATTTATCTGTACCTCTGTTCGGGGACGCTTATCAGCCTAAAATCTGCAATAAAGGCATCACGATGGATGGCCAGCATTCCCACTAGATTGTGGACTGTTTCTTCTCCTTTAAATCTCCCCACATTTAAGGGGTGCTTGCATTTATTAAATCCTTGACAAATTTGTTACATAAAAAGGTGAAGCATGTCTGGGGTATGCTGAGTGTGGCTGGGGCCAAAGGGCACGTGAAAGGAAGTTCAGGGATATAAAACTAGCAAAATAATAGTGACTTTCTAACACCAGGCCAAGCATTTGAACTGTTGCAGGACAAACCTGTGCCTCCGGATCCCCTGATCTTCCATTTGCAGTAAAGAAGGCTAACAGTGTTTTTTAAAGCTATAAGTCTGCGTCAGGGTTAAAAAATAAAGCATTCAGATTTTTAGCAGAGAATAAAAGAAAAAAATGCTGTCATACATGTCACCCTCATTAGTCTGAAGCCCAGACACCATTGAGGTGAAGTTGGACATATTGACTTTGGAGTCCGACCTACAACCGAGTCTAGACTGTCACTCACTGTGTGATCTGAGCTAGCTTCCAAACCTCTCTACACATCCGTTTTAGCATCTGTAAAATGGGGATGGAACTAACACCTACATATTGTGCTGTGAGGACGAACAACGTAATGTGATGTAAAGTGGCCCCTTAGCACAGGGGCAGATAGTTGAGCGTTCAATACACATTCGCTGTTATTACACATTACAGTGAAGCACCAGCTTATCGACCTACCAACCCTACAACCTCCTTTTGCAGATGAATCAGGTGAAAATTTTGCAGGAATAACAGCTGAGTCATAAGCAGGTAAGAGTTAAGAAGTATGAGAAAACATTCAAGAATCTACATTTCCTATTTTCTCTTAAAATTTTATGGTCTGTGTAAAGACCACAAAGTCTAAGTATTATGAAACATCCTTCTAAAGACGTCTAGAATTTTGCATAGAAATTATAACTCAACATATTACATATATCTCAACATATCTCTGATCAAATGACTACTTCACTAGTAGTAACTCAGCTTCTTTTTTTCTAAGATTTTATTTATTTGACAGAGAGAGAGCAGAAGCAGGCAGAGGGAGAGGGAGAAGCAGACTTCCGGAGGAGCAGGGAGCCGGCCCCGGGGCTCAATCCCAGGACCCGGGGATCACGCCCTGAACCAAAGGGAGACGCTTAACGGACTGAGCCACCCAGGCGCCCCATAATTAAGCCTCTTAATTAAGAGTCTTAATTAAGTTTCTATTTGCCTCTTCATGGGAAAAGGACAGGGTAGGAAATTCTATCTGAAATAAGCTTGAGATCTGTAACACTAGGAAAAAAGTGTCTGCCCTTAAAAATGAAATTCACGAATACTGTATCATCTATCTGGAAAGTGACATCTGTCTTCCTAGAGCAATTTGCCACTTTTAGAATTGTTGTGAAATGCAGAAGCAGAACCTGGCTGAGAAAAATAGAAACAAATTAATATCCAATCAGTCTTCTGGAAGAAAGCTCCACTCCTCTACCATGACTCTATTCTTTCACTTCTTAGTCCATTGTCTCCACGTTCCACAATCCTTCAGCTAAACCTTGAGCCTAAGAAGGGAGCCCAGGGCCAGAGAGGGGTGAATCACATGAACCTTGCAGGCGACCTGCGTTCACATCCCAGTCTAGCTGTTTCCCAACCAGCTATGTGACTTTACCCAACCTGCTATGACTTGATATAACTTCACTTCTCTGTGAAAGGAGAATACATGAATAGAAGAATCAATCAAACTTCATCCGTCCTGCAGGAGAAGTGAGAGAGCACATGTGAGGCAGATCGGTACCGAGCTTGGCACACTGCGGTCAATAAATGGTAGCCACACTACGTGATTGCTCAGTTTAACATATCTAACCTCTCTATAACTTGTAAAGGACAAAAGAATAAACAAAACAAAACAAACAAACAAACAAAACGTCAGGCAGCCATACCCTGGGAATTCAAGGGTGATTAATGCAATAGTCTCTATGAAATCCATTGAATTATATATGACAAAGGCACCTCCCCCCAAAAACTCTTCACCTGCCAACCTCCCCTTTACATAACAATTCATACTACAGAGATTAAAAAAAAAAAAAATCAACGTTCTTGACATGTAACCCACTACTGGCCCTGAGTACAAGGGTGATTTCAGTGCCAGTGCACCAGAGACAAATTCCAGGGAAGTGACTCTAAAAAGACACCCACACCCACGCATACCTCCAGGACCTCAAAATGAAACAGCCAGATCCATAGGTACCCACAGATAGATTTCTCAGAGCAAGTCATTTCAGAAACCTACTGGGGCCAAAACCACACTCATTCCACACTGACCTGCAATTTGTGGGGCCCATACTTCCTCTTCTTCATAAGGATATCCGCTTGGGCTATAAGGACCCCACATATTCCGAGTTACCTTTGCATTCTTCTGGGTGGCACAAGCCTGTTGTACTCAGGTGAGAAGACAGAAGAATTCTGCCCTATCACATGGGCAGACATAGTGTTCGGTTACGTTCTATCAGTTAGATTATAGGGTGGAGGAACGAGATCAAATTCCAGTGTAGGAGTCTTCAGGCCTGTAATGCAAGTAAAGGTATGGATCACTGTTGTTTTGCCTTCCGCAAACACCAACTGGCCAAAAAAAGTGCGATCTGATTCTAAAATTTTACCAAAAACTGCCTGGAAGTTCTTGGAAAAGCAGAAGTGTAAGATAATGAAAAGTAAAGCCAAAGTATAAGATAAGAAAGCTGACTGCCTCAGAGCCTGTTAGCTCGACTCTGCTATTTATAGTATAGTGGTTTATTCTGTGTCAACACAATCAGGGCTGAATTCGATATGACTAACAGTCTCGGTTGATTCTCTTTAACTGGGTCAGATTAATGTGCCGGCTGCACCCCCGTGTGGGAGAACCATTAATCATAAACTCAATGTTGATGTTTCAAGGTAATGTTAAATTCTCTTTTCCAAATTGGTTGAATTATACACTGTCATGTCAACCTCTCTTTCCCCTGTGGCTTCCAGGAGAAGCCTATAAACGACAGAGGGCTGAGCCAGCTCAGTGTGTCCCTAAAGCAACTTCTAAGGAGCTAAGGAACAGCTGAGGGAGGCTTGGCCTCTAAGTTAGAGATGCCAACTGTTTGTGGTAGCGAAGAGTGAAGAGCCACGCTTCTTGGGTTCAACTCCCTGCTCTGCCACTTGTCAGCAACAAGATCTTGGGCAAGTTTCTTAGGCTCTTAACCCCACTAAACCTGCTTCTCCATTCATAAAATAGAGCTAATAATAATACCACCCTATAGAGTTTTCGATGATTAAATGAGATAATTCATTTAAAGTGCTTATCATAATGCCTGGAATATGGTAAGGGCTCAATAAATGTCAGCCATTCATAATAATAACAAATATCAGGCTAAACGAAGTTTTCCTAATAGTTTCTCTCTCAAAAACATTCCGATTGACACATACACCAGCCAGGGATTCTCAAGCTCAGTAGTGTTGACAGTTTGGACTTGATAATTCTTTGTCATGGGTGACTGTCCGATATGCATTGTAGGATATGCGTAGTGACTTCTAACCACCATGTAGCACTACCCAAGTTGTGACATCCGAAAGTGTCTCCACACATTGCCAAATGTCTCTGCGGCGGGGGGAAGGGGGGCGGTGGGGGCAAAATCACCCCAGTCTGCGGACCACTGTGCTAGATCAGTTAATAGCTGCCGTGAAGGACACACCACTTTGTCAAATCGCTCTCGACTGAATCACCTATGTCCACCACGTAACTAAATAGGAAATAAATCACACACACACAAAGCTGCCTTAAAATTACTGCCTCCCTTGCCATTAATTCAACTCTGTGCAGAGACAGTGCCTGTCGTTTTTACCTCAGGGTTCTCAGTGTCCAGCACACAATGGACAATGCATGATTGAACGAATGCATGGTGAATGAATGAAGACACTTCTGAGCCTTTTCACTTTGTGAAACAACTCTGAGTAGCATCTAGGTTTCCTCATTCTTTGACTCCAGTCAACACACAAAGGAGACAAACACTGATCACACCCTGCACACTCCCATACCATGAGGGAACACGCCACGCCGGGCCGAGCTGGGTCAGGCTCACAGGCGCAGGGGAAGGCAGGAGCACCTTTCCCACAGAGCTTCGGGGCACAGAGCCAAGGTCTGAACACCAGATCATCTGCGGCAAACAGCGCCAAGGGCGTAGCTGGAGAAGTGGGTCCAAATAGGTCAGTAAGCAAGGAGACCTGCGGCAAAATCCTGGGATGACAGGGGCTGACCCAGTGCGGCCGCAGAGCACAACACTGAAGGGAAGCTCAGAGCAGGAAACGGTGCGGAAAAATTCCACAGACAGGCAGAAATGCCTTTGGCTGGATCTGAATTTGTTTTGGATAACTTGTGATATGTTCATTGAAGGGCCCAAGATGGAATGAGACCTGGCTTGTGTCATCCACCGCTGGAATCAACCAGCTTTGTGCCCATTACCGTTTCAATCAATATACTCTGCCTTCACCCAGATCGTGGATAAGCACGCTGAACGAAGCTTTTCCTTAGAAACTAGGATTAGCTCCCCAGTGGGCCATTAAATGAAGGCGTTTAATCACACAGAGGACAACTTAAATATGCTACAATATGACACATAAATCACAAAGTTCAGCAAACAGAATTTTCGAGCGAACATCACTTCGCCTATTTACATATGAACCCCCCCCCCCAAATGATGCAACTGTAACGGGCGATTGCATGATGCTTCCGAAGCTCACAAACGAGGATTCTTAAATCCCTGGCTATTTGCTACTGAGATATAAACTGGTAAACAAACAACAGAGCTCTCTCCAGTCAGGTCAGCTCTGCCTCCTGTTCCTGCATTGCCCAACGCGCAAGTTAACCATTTGCACAATCTTAATTCAGCTAAAATGTATTTTCTTCTTATCTTTGCGCCCTTCATTATGCAGGGGTATGCAGACTCAGAGGTAATCATAACACCTGATAGCCCCATGTGAGAAGTTTCTTCTCCGGTCATGCGTTAGGAAGAACTACGTACTTTCCTTAAGGAAATACTGGGCTTTGGAGGAATGATGGAGGAAGGGAGAGCGGATAACTAATAACCTAGCATGTCTCCCTTTTTTCTTTTGCCAGGAATCCTAGACCGAGCCTGAAACTAAATTCTAGTGGTTCACTTGTGTTTGACTTTTATGCCTGGGTGTGACGTTCTCCCCTAGTTTTTATTTCTCTGAGCCTGATTTGTAATTTCTTGCTTGAAACTCACCATTTTATGGTATGGGCATATCATAAGGCACCTCAAATATTTTGTGAAATGAGGTCAAGTATGAATAAAGATTAAATAAAACAGTGATCAAAGTGCTTATGTTACGTAAATGACATTGTAAAGTGAGAGGTGGGATCAGCCTTAGTAATTAGTCAAATAGTACAATGGAAAAGACATAATTATTAGAAAACTCACAATAACATTTGGATTTTTTTGTTTTTGAGGCTTTTGGGTTTTTTTTTTGTTTTGTTTTGTTTTGTTTTTTAGGATTTTTGACCCCCCCTGGAGCATGGATGCCTTGGAGGGTTAATACCTTAAGGCTTTATCAGTCAGCAGTTTACTGAAGACCAGCTGACATGTATGTAGGATTATATACAGAAGGGGATCCTGATAGGAAAAAAAATCCAGAAAGGGCAGGTAAGATAATGTCAAGAACCAGCCTCGTAATCTTTAAATGGTGCTGTTGCAGCCCCAAGGAATGTCTTGGCAGTATTGCACAGTTTCTTGGCGATACTATACCAACACGTCAATCACGGTGACCGCCCCACCCGTAGCCCTACGGAAGAGGCAACTCGAGCACCCATATTTTACCTCTGCAAGGTTCAGCCCTTGACCAGAGGGCGGTCAGCCCTCACTGCCACCCGGACCTAGAGTAAATACAAAAGATTTCCTGTTTATCCTAATTCAGCAGCGGATCACAGAACACAGGTGGAGTCATTTCCATCAGCAAACTGCTACTACAGAACAAGTAATAATGCATGTGGTTCAGAATTCTAGAGAAACAGTGAAAAAAAGTATGCTTCCTTCCCGCCCCCTCTGGAACCATTCACTTCTCCAACGAAAGTAACATTGTCATTGGGGCGCCTGGGTGGCTCAGTTAAGCGCCTGCCTTGGGCTCAGGCCATGGTATCAGGGTCCTGGGATAGAGCCTGCCTTGGGTTCCCTGCTCAGCAGGGAGTCTGCTTCTCCCCCTTCCTCTGCTCCCCCCTGCACAACCCCCTTGCCCCTGCTCACGCTCTCTCTCTTTCAAACTTAAAAAAAAAAAAAGCTTAAAAAAAGAAAGTAACATTGTTGCTAGTTTACAGCTAGCCTTTAACTCAAACTTAAAAAAAAAAAAAGCTTAAAAAAAGAAAAGAAAGTAACATTGTTGCTAGTTTACAGCTAGCCTTTAAGAAATTTTCTGTTAATTCGTAAAAATTTATAGTCTCACAAGCTCAAAACTTGAATAATCATCAAATTTTTCTTTTCTTCCAACCTTCCGCATCCAGTTAATTCAAAAGTTCTAAATTCTATTTCAAAAGGCACGTGACCTCTGTTGTCCTTGTTGATTTTATCGCTACTGCACCAGTCATCCAGTTAATTCAAAAGTCCTAAATTCTATTTCAAAAGGCACATGACCTCTGTTGTCCTTGTTGATTTTATCGCTACTGCACCAGCGGCTTTACTTGTCTCCCCGAGTCTGCTCATCTCTTTCACATAGCTACCAGAGTAATCCTTTCTGTTGCTGTGACCTCTATTATGAAACACATTACATATATGAATAATATGAACATATTATACATACAAAATGGTATACACATAATGACTTCCGTCTATATTTTCCAGAATAACAGTACAACCCTCCATGTGCCTACCGGCGTAAGTCATAGACCAATACCAGCACTTTGGAAACCCATTCCGTGCACTCTTTTGTTTGTTTTCCCCCCTCCACCCTAGAGGAGCCACTTTTCTAAAAACTGAGTTCTCCCATTATCTTGGGATTTATTGTAGCCCAATAAAATAAAATTATAGTTTTGCAGGTTTTTGAGACATTCATAAAGGGAATTACACTGATTGATTGATTGATTGATTGATTAGACAGAGAGAGACAGCCAGCGAGAGAGGGAACACAAGCTATTTATTTATTTATTCATTTATTTATTAGACAGAGACAGCCAGCGAGAGAGGGAACACAAGCAGGGGGAGTGGGAGAGGAAGAAGCAGGCTCCTAGTGGAGGAGCCCGATGTGGGACTCGATCCCAGAACTCCGGGATCACGCCCTGAGCAGACGCTTAACGACTGCGCCACCCAGGCGCCCCTGGGAATTACACTGAATGCATGTCTCTGGGACTTGCCTTCTCAACTCAGAGTTGTTTTGATGTTTGTCCATGTAGCAGTAATTCATTGGTTCTTCCTTTTCTTGCTGTATCATATTCCACTGTATGACTGTACCACACTTTTCTTAGGCATTCTCCATGCATTTGAATTGCTTGCTCTTTTTGAGCCATTTTTAATAATACTTCTAGAAACACACTCATTTTTTTTTAAGTAGGCTCCACACCCAGCATGGAGCCCAATATGGAGCTTGAACTCACGACCCTGAGATCAAGACCTCAAGGAGAGTGAGAGTCAGACGCTTCACTGACTGAGCCACCCAGGCACCCCCTACTGTAGATGTTCTCGTATATACCCTGGTGCACATATATAAGAGTCCATCAGCTATATATCTAAGAGGGAAATTCCGGGTTGTAGGATCGCCCATCTTCAAGTTCACTGAGTAATATCAACCTCTGCTCCAAAGCACTGGACTAATTATATTTCCACCAGCAGCACGTGAGAGGTCCTGTCATTCCACGTCCTTGCTAACACTTCAGATTTTAAAATTTTGCCAACCTCTCATGAGTGTGCTGTGGTACCTCATTGTTTTCACTTGCATTTCTATGAAGATGATGTGACCAAGCATTCCTTGTCTCTTTTTAGTAGTGCTCTGGCTGCCTCCTACAAGTGTTTACTTATACAAGCTTTATCAATATTCAGTTATCAGTATTTTCTACTTATTACTATGATTTCTCTTTAACCCATGGATTAATTTCCAAATGTATATGATTTTTAAGGTTCTTTGTTACTGATTTCTAACTTAAATGCATTGATGCCCATGAATGTGTTATATTTGGTATTCATTCTTCATAAACTTTTAAGAATTTGTTCTATGGACAAGTAAGTACATAGTCAATTTTCATATATGCCCATGTTCTCTTGAAAAAAATGTGTATTCTCCAGTAATTGGGTGAAATTGGTTGCAGAAACATATCTCAAGTTCTACCATCATCTAGGTCATTCCTAGAGTCAATCAGGCAGTTTGAACCTCAGAAACGCAAAGATGAGGGTTGCAGCTAAACTTACCATTTTAGCTGACATCTACTTTAAAGTAAAATCTTTGGGGAAGAGCATCAAAATTCACTTCTGAAGAAAAAAGTAGCATCAAAATTCACTTCTGAAGAAAAATGTAAAGTAAGGTTAAGGAGAATTCAACAGGGACGCCTGGATGGCTCAGTTGGTTAAGCATCTGCCTTTGGCTCAGGTCCTGGGATTGAGTCATGTGTCGGGCTCCTTGCTCAGCGGGGAACCTGCTCCTCCCTCTGCCTGCTGCTCCCCTGCTTGTGCTCTCTCTCTCTTTCTCTCTCTCTCTGACAAATAAATAAAAATCTTCAAAGGAAAAAAAAAGGAGAATTCAACATACAATAAGGGTGCTGAATGAGGAAGTGAGAAGAGGAAGAAAATTAGCTTCTATCTCATAATTTTGTCTAGGGCCAGCCTCTAGCCTTCCTCTTTTCTTATGCTTTCTGAGGTGGTGGCTAATTATTCTGAAAATTGATCAATGCCAAAATGATCAGTGATTATCTGTGCTAATTGGCCAATATGACTCCCCTCCAAGGTGACATTTGTATTTAAACAGTCTTTCTGAAGACTCAATGCCAGAATCCAAATGTCATGACTTTTTTTTTGAGAGAGAGTGCGAGCACATAAGCGCGCATGTGCGTGGAAGGGTGGTATGCAGAGGGAGAGGGACAGAGAGAATCTTAAGCAGGTTCCATGCCCAATGTGGAGCCCATCGCAGGGCTAACCTCACGATCCTGAGCTGAAATCAAGAGTGGCTCACTTAACCACTGAACCACTCAAGTGCCCCTATCATGACTAACGTTTATCCAGTCACCTCATCTCTAACTACCGTTTATTCATTCCCACAAATTTGAGAGAAACATTCCTCCTCTATCCAAAGGCTACCATCCTTGATTCCATCCTCTCCCTCCGCTAGTGTAAGACGCTGATCCACTGAATCCAACATCCCAAGAGACGTTTCCCTTAATGATTCTAATCCATGAGAGCCATCCAGGGGAGACTCCCCAGTGATTCCATGACCTTCTGGTAGTGGGGGTGGGGTAAGGATTACTCCTCAGGTCCAAGGCAATTCTCTGGCAATTTTCTACTTTAAATTTTCTACTTAACTTTACTTTTCTACTTAACTTTTGACAGAGCATCTTGACAATCCTCCACCAGCTTTTTTGGTATTTCATGGAATCGTGAAATAACAAAGAGAAATAGAAATAGCTAGAATATTAGAAATATAGTTGGTAACATCTCTGTTGTAAAGGCAAAAATTACTGAAACACTCTTTCTCAATAGATTATCAGTTCTGATATTTGAAAGTAACCAACTGCTGAGAAGTCCCATGACCACCTTCCTACCGCTCCAGCTTGGCTCTTTCTTGGACCCAGAGCATTTCTCAGTGCTTGTCATGTTTATCCCTGCGCTGGACCCAGATATTCTCTACACTATTTCTTGGGATCCTATCACATGATACAAAATTTGGAGTTGACTGTAGTCTCTCCACCTACCCCCATCTTGCTGCCCTCAAACACAAGAAATCTGTATTTATAAGGATTTTACTGTTAACAGTAGGGAAATTGAAAGGAAAATGCCAAAGTAAAACAAAGAAACAAACACAAGAGTGTTAAAAATATTAAGAAATCCAAAAAGTTCTCAAAGCCATGGTCCTTTCAGATTCCTGCTAGGATGGAAACTAGGACAGAATTCAGTGAGATAACCTGCTGTTCATTCTTTTCTTTAGAGTTGAATCTATCAAACTTCTTGACTCCTTTGTGTTCCTACCTAAGGGGAAAGGTGTGTTGATCCTCACCACAAAATGCTCTTTTCCAAAATATTCTTGTCAAGGCATAATAATAGGTGGCACTCTCTTCTACTGAGACCTCACACCATTCAAGAATAATTGTCAGGGGCACCTGGCAGGCTCATTCGGTGGAGCATGTGACTCTTGATCTCGGGGTCATGAGTTCGAGCCCAGTAGAGCTTACATTTAAAAAAAAAAAGAATAATTGTCTCACACTAGTTCCCCATAGTCTGGCACTGGTTTGGGAGCAAAAGTCACGGGGGAAGGAAAGGAGCATCTAAGCAAAATCTCCTTTCACGACTTTGTCTAAGTCAGCCCCATAAATCACTTTTGTTCAGTTTTTCCATGGGCTCTTGGTCAACTCCTTTCAACTGCATCCAAAATAAGTTAGTCATGCAAAACAATAAAAAAGCTCTATATATACACCTAAGCATGAAAAGCTTAGGGAGCTTGAACTTGCTCCTGAGATCCTAGAGCTTCGTCCACCAAGAACACTATGATTGATGCACAGGTCATGCTCTGAGGGGATCCGAGAAATGTAGGGAGTTAAATTCAATCTTAGCAGTACAGTGAAGTATTCAAGGGCCTGGCTTATAGAGCCACACCGTCTGGGTTTGGATGAGGGCTATTTCCTAGTTGTGTGGCCTTGGGCAAGGTAATTAATCTATTTCCTCATTTCTTACAATGGCTTATTGTGAGAATTACACAAGTTAATATACGTAAAACACTAAGAAAGTTTCCTGGCATATAGTAAGCACTATTTAAGTGTTTTATTTATTTGTTTGTTTATAAATAATCTCTACACCCAACGTGGAACTTGAACTCACAATCCCAAGATCAAGAGTCACATCCTCTACAGACTGAGCCAGCCAGGCGCTCCTAAGTGTTTTATATTTTTATTATTTACATTAGTATTAACTTTATTTTATAGCTACATTTTCTGAAAGCCATTTTTAACCACAAGAAGTTTGGCCCCAAATTGGATATATTATATGTGACAGGAAAAAGAGAAACATTTTCATTATAAAGTCCTCTGAGTTTTGTATTGAATACAGTGTTCCTTATTGATTAGGGTAGATTTTATTTACCTGCAAAATACACTCACCACCACGTACAATGAGAAGAATACAATATGCAACTTCTGGCATTAGTTACCTAAAGCATCAATGTCTACATTAGAAATGACCAAAACACTTAACAACAGTTTCTTTCTTATTTCACAACCAAAATTCCCAGCACACAGCGTTCAACCTGCGCATCTCTTTCCTGATCCCTCGCTGTTCTTAAACACCTGTTTAAGGGCTTTTGGTCCAATCATTGTAAAGATATTTTACTTTGGGAAGTTATCAATAATTTCCTCGCTGCAAAATCCAATGGCTTCATCTCAATTGCCATTCTTCTTGGCAAATCTCCAATACCATTTTCTAAGGGGACGGAAGAGACCACAATGACAAGACAGGAAGTCCTGGGCTGGCCCTGATGAAGCTAAGTCACAAGGCTTTCAAGAGCTGGTGGAAAAGTATAAACTTGATTCCACAGTCACTGAAGTTGTTGAAAGCTGTGTACAAGAGTAGTTTGGCAGTGGTGCTGGATTAAATTGAGGAGAAGAAAACTCAGAGACAGAGACACCATCAGAAAGGCCTTGCTGTTATCCAGGCCAAAGTGTCCAGAGCTCAGAGTAGGGCATTGACTGAGCGATGGAGAGGAAGGGGTTAGTTAGTTGATTATATTTGCAATTGAAGGATAATTTCTGGTCCCACAGCATAATTACACTTCAGTAGATTGACTTGTAAGGTGTCTTCCCAGTCACCCTCCATGCCCCCCACCAACTGGCTGTAAATCCCCTGAGCTGAGTGGCTTCTCCTTAGCCTGCTAATGCCTAACATAGCATCTAGCCCCAACATAGATACATAAGACATGCTTTTTAAGTGAAAAAACTATTAAATGTAAAAACTAGTGAAGGCAGAATTGGACATGAGACATGAGAATCATTAGTTGACATTATCAATCAATGACTTTAGGCTGCCTCCCATTTACATGAAGGAAAGATGACTTTCACTGTTCCAGTTTCTAGCGGAGACTCTGTAACAAAGTCAGAACGAGCAAAACCACCCAATTTTCCAGTGGTTATCAAGATTCTTCTCATTGTCGCCTGCTTCTCCTGCAGCAAACGATAAGCAAAAATTATACAGGGCAGGCTTCACCGCCTCCCCTAAGTTGGTTCTTTCCTTACTTCTCTTTTCCGTCGATGTCACCTTATTCTTTTCCTCTTTTATCATATTCCTTGATTTCTCTTTCCTTACCTGAAAAGCTATGTCTTTGTCTCAGGTCTAGGGCTTTCATTCAGGGAGGAGTAAACCCAGAGCACAGACAAGGACAGAGTCTCCTTTCAAGGAGTGGCTCCGGTTTCTCACAGCATCTTGGGGTGGGGCCTGGGAAGAGTCCGTGTCCACTGAAGAACAATACAGCCTTCATCCCTGCTACTCTGCTATCTTTTTTAGTCCTGCTCACCCCGAGGGAATTAGACTCTTCCGTGGCTTTAATGTCACATTGGTCTTGCTTGGTGAACTCTGCTTCTGTTCTGGATTATTGGATTTGAATACAACATTTTTTAGGAACGTATACTCCATGAGGAAATGTTCAAGGTTTATAAATCGGGGGGCAATTAGACACAACTATATTGACCATGATCCTAATTTTATTTTTAAAAATGTTTACTTATCCATCTCTACTTTAATACTCCTATAAAAATGTAAGTCCCGGTGGTGGTTGAACCATGGATGACTTTATTTTTGTAGTTTTTTATACTTTGCTGTTTCCCCCAAATTTAATGTATTATGGAAAAGTCAGCATCCTGTTTGCTTTCTCTCCATCTTTACCACAACTCAGAGTTGCTTCCCAGCTACGCTTCCCCTGGCTGCTCCAGCTTGCCTCCCTGATTCTCTTCCCCTGCCTCTTCCTGTCTGACACAGGCAGCCCCTCAACTGGTACAGTCACAGGACTGGAGTCCTGCTTGCTGGGGAGAAGGTACTTTAGTATGTCACAATATCCACATCATCTAGGTAGGGCTAGAGGCCTAGGCTCTGCTTCAGCAGCCACCTGGGGATAAAGAAAATGGAAACATCAATAAACCATATCTTTAAGACTTTGGTCCCTATTTATAAAGGCTTCTGGGGCACCTGAGTGGTTCAGTCGGTTAAGCGTCCAACTCCTGATTTTGGCTCAGGTCATGATTGTGAGACTGAGCCCAGGTTGGACTCTGAGCTTAGTGCAGAGTCTGCTTAAGATTCTTGCTCTTGCCCTCTCCCTCTACCCCCGCCTCCACCCCCTATGTGCACATGCTCTCAAAAGAAAGAAAGAAAGAAAGAAAGAAAGAAAGAAAGAAAGAAAGAAAGAAAGAAAGAAAGAAAGAAAGAAAGAAAAGAAAGAAAGAAAGGAAGGAAGGAAAAAAGGCTCTCCTCCTCTTTTATGGGAAATTTGTCATTCCTGCTGTTAGTTTGCCTTAATAACATCAAAGAGACTTCACAGAATCAGAACTCTCAGTCTTTGAGAATCTTAATGATTAAAGAACCTCTTAGGCTGCAAGTTCAGGACCACTCATGATCTCCATCTTGGTAGATGTGAGCAAAAACAGTTGTTAGGATGCCTGGGGGGCTCAGTCAGTCAAGCGTCTGTCTTCAGCTCAGGTCATGATCCCAGGGTCCGGAGATCGAGCCCGCATTGAGTTCCTTGCTCGTCAGGGTCTCAGGGGAGCCTGCTTCTCCCTCTGCCTACTGCAGCTCCCCTGCTTGTGCGCACATACTCTCCCTCTCTCTGACAAATAAATAAAATCTTTAAAAACATAAAAGTTAATAAAAAAAGTTTCTACATTGATGGAGCCTTATAACAGAAGTCTTGAATTCTTTATTATTCCTATTATAACTCGATTCCTTCATGCTAATGCTTTTTCAACAGATAATTGCTGAAAACATAATGGTAAAAAGGATTAGGAAGGAGAAATTTCCACTACTCACAGACAATATGACTGCCCAAATAGAAGCTACAAAAGAATCTACAGATACATTAGAATTAATATTGGTCCAGATCTGGATCACAAACAGGTTGGAATCAATTCTTTCAAAGCAGGCAAGGTAAGTTTTTCAGCCTTGCATTGGATCAGCCTGTCGTCTACAGATACATTAGAATTAATAATGGTCCAGATCTGGATCACAAACAGGTTGGAATCAATTCTTCCAAAGGAGGCAAGGTAAGTTTTTCAGCCTTGCATTGGATCAGCCTGTCTGGGCAAGTTATGTCAACTGCGTCCCTCATTCAGTAAGAATTCCACGAGATAACAAGAAGAAAACACGATATGGTGCTTTCTTTCTGCAGTAGACCTCAGGTCTGTTTCCAGGTCTTCTTCTCCGTGTGGTTTCCTGAGTGTTCTGGCTTCATGTGTAACTGCTCCATGATCCCTGATTCTCACAAACTTTTTCCCACTATGCGACATGAGAGTAGCCTGCCATTTTCTATTGCACTTCATTCCTGGCCTTTTCTTGAACCTGATTTACTTACCTCCTCTCGGTTTCTCCTTGACTCCATGATGCCATCTATCTACTACCTCTCAGTGAGGAGAAGTCCTCCGCGAAACAGAAAGGCACATGGTATGGAAAGGGCAAAAGAGTCATCAGAAGAACTATACTCCCAAGGGCAGGGTCCTCAAAGAGACCACTTGGCTAAGTGGAATGGCAAAGAGACCCTCTGCCTAATACTTTAAATCCTGCGAGTCTGTTTGGCTACCATGAATAACTGGGAGATTAATAACTATACAAAGCCAAATGAATGATATGAAGTGCACTTGAGAAAAAATCTCAACTATGGAGTGTTTGTGCCTCAGAATCCCCACTATGCAATAAACGTCAGTTGTCTACATAAACCTAAACACTGTGTATTGGAGTGGACAAGGCAGATGCCAGAAAAGTAAGGGAAAGTGGGAAAAGGCAGGATTCGAGGCTCCTGGTCTTCAATAGGAACATCTTTCCCCTTTGTATTCTCTGGTGGAGACAGCCACGAAGGGAAATCTGAGACCCATCAGGAGCGAGATGAGACGCCATGCCCTATTTTAGCTCAAAGGCTCCTTAGGAATTTAGCGTCATCCCCTCTTCATACAGCCCACTTTGGAGCCGCTAACTTCAGGGCCACTGTGACGGAACTCCAGTTTCTCATCAATGGACACTCTTTTTCCATGACAGGAAGTCCACTGAGGACATTCACAGGGTTCATCTGATAAGCAGCCCTTAGCGGGCAGGCCCCAAAGATTGCCTTCAGTTCGGGAACCCTTACATCTTCACCATGTGGTCTCATTTCACCTGAAGTCATCATTGCCTTATCCGTCATTATTCAAGTGAGGAGTATACTGGTTATTTTAAAAGTTTCTGCCCAAGGAAACAATTATTTTCATGACTTTTATCTTAACATTGTGATTTTATGTTTTCTGCAAGTATCATCTGAATGTTTTCACTTAGTTTATAATAGAAACAGGATCCTAGTAAAACATAGAATTTTAGAGCTGAAGAGAGGATTGGACATTCTAGTCTTCTTTATTCTAGAAAAGAACTTAAGTCTAGAATGATTACATATTTCAACTTCAGTCATACTTCTGTAAAAGCTCGAAAATATTTTCCCCATGAAAAAGCCAAGGCTCTGAGGGCTTAGTCCTTTCATCTAAAACCAGCAACGCATAATGATGAAGCTAGTGTTCAAACTCAGATCTGTTTGTCTCCACTGGCTTTGGAGGGAGCTGTGATAGGGTTGGGAGAGAGCAATCTGACACCAGCACCCATTCTGTTGTGGAGCCTTTCTCATGCAGATAGAGACCTGTTCTGTATCCCTAGATTGGTAACGTGAGTGCAGTGACGTGCTACATTTTGAATCAATGCTAACCAAAGGCAAAAAGGATTTTGGGTTGTGTTTCTGGAATCTGATCCTGTTGACAACAGAATAGCAACCTGCACCTGTATTTCCCCTCAGTCCTACTTGAATTCTTCCCAGATTTTCCTCAGCCTTGGAGTCTCCTGTAAATCCAAAGTAGTGTTCTTTAAAAACCGCGTTATGTGGACCACCTAAACAAAGATCACTCACTTGGGGCCCTTTAAAAATACAGCTAACTTTTAGGGCACCTGGGTGGCTGGCTCAGTTAGTCAAGCATCCAACTCTCGGTTTTGGCTTGCAGTCCTGGGATCGGGCCCACATCCGCGTCTGGCTCTGTGCGTGTGGAGTCCTCTGGCTCTGTGCATGTGGAGTCAGCTTCAGATTCTCCCTCTCCCTCCCCACTCACCCCCCCCCAAATAAATAATTTTTTTTAAAGATTTTATTTTATTTATTTGACAGAGAAAGACAGCCAGCGGGAGGGGGAACACAAGCAGGGGGAGTGGGAGAGGGAGAAGCAGGCTCCCAGCGGAGAAGCCTGACGTGGGGCTCGATCCCAGAACGCCAGGATCACGCCCTGAGCCGAAGGCAGATGCTTAACGACTGAGCCACCCAGGCGCCCCGCAAATAAATAAAATCTTTAAAACAAACAAACAGTTGGGGTGCCAGGGTGGCTCAGTCAGTTAAGCAACTGCCTTTGGCTCAGGTCATGATCCCAGGTCCTGGGATGGAGTCCCGCATCAGGCTCCCTGCTCAGTGGAGAGCCTGCTTCTCCCTCTCTGTCTGCCCCTCCTCCTGCTTGTCCTCTCTCTCACAAATAAATTTTAAAAAATCAAATAAACCTTTAAAAAAATACAGTTAACTTTTGAACAACAGGGGTGGGGGTGGGATCAGGGACACCGGCTCCCCCCTATACAGAAGATCCATGTATAACTTTGACTCCCCCAAAACTTGAAAATTAATAGCCTACTGTTGACCAGAAGCCTTATTGATAACAGAAAGTCAATTAACAAATACTTTGTATATGTATGATTATACTACATTCTTTCAATAAAGTAAGCTGGAGAAAAGAAAATGGTATTAAGAAAGTAATAAGGAAGACAAAATACATTTACAGCCCTGTATTTATTGAAAAATATCTGAGTATAAGTGGACCTGTGCAGTTCAAACCTGAGGTCTTCAAGGCTTAACTGTATACAGCTTCCTGGGTCCCTGCCAGAATTACCCAGTCAGAATTTCCAGGGCGGAGGGGTGGACTGGGAGTTCGCATTTTATGTCTCCCCGAAGATGCTTATGTTCACAGAAGTTTGAGAATCACTAAGATTATAGAGAAATATCATTGGCTGAGACTGCAGCAGTCTGGGCCTGAGTGGTTTGAAAATAGGAGAACTGAAATCAGGATTAAATAGAGTAGCCTCCAACCAATCCTTAGGAAACTGCAATCTTTCAGGAATGCGTTTAAAAATTATCTTTGATAGCCTTTATAATTATTTCAATATATTATTCCAGATACATAACGTGGAAAATAGGAAAAAACTGAAACAAACAGCAGTATATATACATTCTACCCTAACTCCCATTAGACAGCGTTTAACATTTTGACATTACCTTCTAGTTTTTCTTTCTTTTCTTCCTTTCTTTTCTCTTTCTTTCCTTCTTTAAAGAAAGCTGCCTCTTCCTAACATAAGGATGACTTAGAAATGAGCTTCTTGGTCAGAAACATTATTGTGTCCAACTCCCATTAGTATAAGGACGGTTATACCGGCAGAAGCACTGTGGTCAGGGAAGGAAGCTCCACACCCTGAGTAAGTTCTCTACAGTGAGGACAAATTGCTGTCTGCATTGCCATCAACCTGCAATGACGTGGTTTTCTGGTCTTTCTTGGGGAAAGGTGCTCACTGTCAGTTTCTGCTATCGGCAGGTCCGTCACTCAGCAGTGAGGCCAGCCAGGCCAGCCTTGGCGAGGGAAGTTCATGCTGTTGGGCCCACGCACGACCTCACCCCCACTGTTGTGGCTTCGGAACAAGCACTCAGGTAACTGCATAAAAAGGCTGAGTGTCCTACACAGACCAGCTCATTCTGCCCGCCTGGTTATTGAAGGTCTCGTCTCTGTGGATGCTCTCTTGCTTCATATTCACACGGGGCACAACTGTTTTTCACACCTTATGCTCATTCTGAGTCTCGTCCACATGCCTCTTCCCGTACCTTCTTTTGTTACCATCTGCCAAATCTTTGTTTTCTGATTTCCCGACATTTCAGCCAAACTGCCACTCACTGTCCACAAATCAGTTTATTTATCCTTCTGGCCATCTCTCAATTCAGACAGAGTGGACAACCAGACGTATCGCTCAAAGTTCTGTACGCTGGGAGGATGTCCCATCAATACCGTCTCACCGGACGACTCCAGAATGGGGTTGGAATGCTGCTTCAAGGTGCTGCCAACACACGGTACAGAACTATCTGTAAATGAGGCCTTAGCTTTTTCTTCCTCAGGAACCTGTCACGGCCCCCCCGCCAAAGGTCACAGGGTGGTAAAGAGGCAGCGAGGTAGCAGGCGTAGGTGTGCAGGAGACTGAACCACCTTCCCGTGCAACGAGCTGCTGCCTTCAGGAGCTAACCGCACTCTGCATCTGATCTCATTTACACCGTCTCCACTTGATGTTGGATTGCTGACGCCTTCAACCAACTTCGTATCTTGATGGGTCAGAAAACATCTAGTTCATCATGGGAAGCTTAGGTTACACGGTCTCCAAATGTCCCAGATCAGAAGTTCAGTCTCCACCAGGGTTTCAGTAGCAAACCGAGAGCAGTTTCTGAAAAAATAGTTATGTATTCCAGAACCCTAACGGCTGGCGTTTCTGCTAGCATGACTTCCGTAGGCAGCCTCTGAAATGACCTCCAACGATCCCCGCCTCCCACTTTCCATGCCCTTGAGTCATCCTGGCCCCTTCAGTATCAGCGGGACTCATGGCTTGTTTCTCATTACTAGAATATGGCAGATGATGGGATAGCACTTCTGAGACTAGGTTATAAAGAGTTTGGCTTCCATTTTGGGGGCTTTCCCCTGCTTTCTTTCCCCCACTTCCTTTCTCTCTCCACTCACACGGAGAAAACAAGCTGCCTTGTAGTGCGAAGTCCTGTGGGAAGGCCCACGCGGCGCGGCAAGGAACTGAAGCCCTGTTTGAAGCCTGCCAACAATCATGAGCGAGGTTGAAAGCGGATACTTAACTCCATTCAAGTGTCGAGATGACTTCTAGCTCCACCCAGTGGCTTGGCTTGACCGCAAACTCACAAGCTACCATGAGCCAGAACCGCCCAGAGAGGCGGATCCTATATTCCTGACAAACAAAAATTATGAAATAATGTTTGCTGTTTTAAGCTGCTAAGTTTTGAAGCAATCTGTGATGCAGCAACAGATAAATATAATGACTACCTGCGGACTTACGGATGTTTTACACAATATTGCTTTTCATCAGGGAACTCACTTCTCAGCTGAAAGAGTGTATCAATAAGGTTGTTCCCATCAAGTGTGCTGGTCTTGCCAGGTATGACATCCCTGAGAAGCAGCAGAGCTGAAGATTCAGTTACAGAGCCAGCTGGGACAGAATACTCTGAAAGGTTAGAGCACTAAACTATAGGATGCGGGCTGCTCTTGGGACCAGAGACTAATACAGGGTAATCTCTCTTCCACAGCCAGGATACGTGGATCAAAGGGTAGAAGTCAGAGTGCCTTCTCCATTACTACACAGTTCATTACAATCTCCCAAATTTTGTTTCCCATCCCTGAAACTCTGATTGTTGCTGGGTTAGAGGTTTTAATCCCCCAAGGAGGAATGCTTCCTCCAGAGGTCGCCGCAATGGCACCGAAGAATTGGAAGATGAAACTTCCACTGGCCATGGACAGCTTCATATGCTACGGAAGTAACGAGGGAGGGATCACTGCTTTTGCTGGGGCAATTGCTCCCAATTACTAAGGGTAAACTGAGCGGCTGCTCTAACCCTGGACACAGAGAAGGACCACGTCTGGAGCCCGAGACCTTCTTCGAGGCACTCAGTATTCTCAAATCCAGTAGTAGTAAAAGCTAAGGCAGAACCACAGCAACACAGCAGACAGACCACAAAGGTTTGGTCCTTTGGGAATGAGGCATGGGATGACCTCCACCAGGAAAAGAGCTCCGACTGGCTGCGGTGCCTGTTGAGGGTACAGGGAACAGAGTGTACAGCAGACGCAAGCGCACAGGACTGCAGCAGTTATGAAAATGTTCTCCCTTGTCTGTCATGTACATGTTGACATATATTTACTTACTTTTCCCCTCTCCCTCATCACCCCTCTTTAGTTTGAATAAGGACTGTTCTTGGTGATTAACTTTACAATTTATATGTTATAGAATATTCAGATGGGATTCAATAAAATAGAAAATAACATTACTCAGAAATGGCTATGGTGACTGTTGGGACTTTGGACCTCTCTTTTGAGGAAGAAGATGGAAAAGCAAAAAGACGTTAATGTTGTGTAAGACAGAAATACGTAAATGGATAATGAATGACCAAGATGATCGATCTTGCTATTTACGGTCTCTCAGCTCCAAGTACACCTTTCAAAACTCTGTCCAACTTTGTTTTCATACGTAAATTATAATTTCCAGATTCCTATGCCCACTGGCTTCTGATTAGGTTCTGCAAAAGGGAAACTTGGGTGGAGAACGGAAGACAAACAAGAGAAAAAACTCTTCCTTCTAGTTCCTGTCAGGATTGCTCCAGCACAGTGGCAGCAAACCAAGGCCCCAAGCCTCTTTGAGCTGGCCCTGCCACGCGCTCTGCAGTGCCTGCTAGGCAGTAGCAATAGCCCCACTGTGCTCCCTCCCCTGCAGAGCCAAGCCTCAGGCACCTGTCTGGGGGCATCCCTCTCCCCTGACAGTCTGAGTACCTGCTGCAATGCTCCTGCCATCTCATCACCAGCTAAAATGTACCCTTCTTAAGAGATCTGATCATCAGCCCCAAGAGAACACCTCCTTCAAACTCACAGGCTCTGGTGACACCAGTTGTATTAGTCGGGGTTTTCCAGAGAAACAGAACTGGTATATTTTACACACCCATATAAAGCAGAGAAGGAGAGGGACGGAGAGAGAGAGAGAGACAGGTATTTACAAAGGCTGAGAGATCCCACGATCTGCCATCTGCATGCTGGAAACCCAGGAAAGCCAGTGGTGTAAGTGAAAGGCCTGAGAGCTAAAGAGCCAATGGTGTAGACTGCAGTCTGGGTGAGAAGACGTAAGAACTAAGAGCACCAAGGGCAGGAAAAGATTGATGTGCTGGGTCCAACAGTTAGGCAGAGAGGGAATTCAACATTCCTTTGCCCTGTTGTTTGTTCTATTCAGGTCTTCGGTGGGTTGGACGAGGCCCACGACATTGGGAAGGACCCTCTGCTTTACTCAGCTCACCAATCCAGATACCAATCTCTTCTGGGAACACCCTCAAAGATATACAGAGAAATACTCTTTTACCAGTTACCCGGGCATCAAAATTTTTCATCGTAAGTTTTAATAGTTACAGCAAAGAATCTCATTTCATTTTATAAATATGGCCATTTTCAAATAAAACTATTCCATCACTTTCAAATTTGTCCACTGGACTCTAAATGCTATAGCTATTTGATATCCACAATTTCCATTAAAGGAAATACATTCCAATTCCCTCATAATTTGATCATATTTTTACGCTTAAAAGTTCACCTTGTCCTATTTCTCTGCAATAAAAATATCCATGTTAATTTGCATTGTTTTAAAGCATTCAGTGAACACAAGACTCTTAAAAATGTTTTAAATTTCTCCTGGCTTGATTAATTACAATGAGTATTATTATAGAATTGAGCAGAACAAACACGTCTTTTGAGTATTAAATAAAAAAGTAAAATTTTATGGTTGTAGATCTCTTAATGAGATTGATGCTGGGTTGTTTTTGTTTTTGTTTAGATTTATTTAGGGCCTCCTAGGTGGCACAGTTTGTTTAACCCAGCGTCCTGCGATCGAGCCCCACGGGTCGGGCGCCCTGCTCAGCGGAGAGTCTGCTTCTTCCTCTCCCTCTGCCCCTTCCCCCGCTTGTGCTCTCTCTCTCTCCCTCTCAAATAAATAAATAAAATAAAAATAAATAAATAAAAAATAAAGATTTATTTGAGAGACGGAGAGAGAGGGAGGAGAGAGGGGCAGAGGGAAAAGGAAAGAGAATCCCAAGCAGGCTTGATACTCAGTGCAGAGCCCGACTTAAGGCTCAATCTCACTACCCACAGATCATGACCAGAGCCTAAATCAAGAGTTGGATGCTCAACTGACTGAGCCACCCAGGTTCCCTGATGCTGTTTGGTTTTTTTTTTAAAGTAAGCTCTATGCCCAACATGAGGCTTGAACTCATGACCCTGAGATCAACAATCATATGCTCTACTGACTGAGACAGCCAGGTGCCCCAGACTGAGGCTCTTTTTAAAAAAATTAGGTCATGTATCTATGGTACTGAGATGAGGCAGAGCTCACTGGAAATCAATTGCAAAAAAGATTATCAAGCCAAGGTGGAGTTTAAAATATATATATTAATAATTATGTGCATATTTACAGAATGTTAAAAATATATAGATACTAAAACACACTCCACATGGTAGGAATGAATAGAAAGCAAAGAAGTAATTGATAATTCCTACTGAGCAATAAACTTCCAAAGTTTGAAAAAAAAAAAAAACGGATTTAAACTTTCTTTCTTCTTCTTTTTTTTTTAAAGATTTTATTTATTTATTTGACAGAGAGAAACAGCCAGTGAGAGACAGAACACAAACAGGGGGGGTGGGAGAGGAAGAAGCAGGCTCCCAGCGAAGGAGCCTGATGTGGGGCTGGATCCCAGGACTCCGGGATCACGCCCTGAGCCGAAGGCAGACGCTTAACAACTGAGCCACCCAGGCGCCCCGGATTTAAACTTTCTAGTAGCCTTTGGCCAAGCTATGGAAATATTTCTCCTAACAATCAGAAAAATGTTTTTTTTTTTTTTTGAAGATTTTATTTATTTATTCGACAGAGATAGAGACAGCCAGCGAGAGAGGGAACACAAGCAGGGGGAGTGGGAGAGGAAGAAGCAGGCTCATAGCAGAAGAGCCTAATGTGGGGCTTGATCCCAGATCACCGGGATCACGCCCTGAGCCGAAGGCAGACGCTTAACCGCTGTGCCACCCAGGCGCCCCAGAAAAATGTTTTATTTAAAGATGTAAGGCTGATCTGTAGAAAGTAAACACTGATGCTTTCACCTCCTTACTTAAAATCATGCAAATATATAAAATAAAATACAAGTTTATATCTTAGTTTGAGTAGAGTTTTCGGAGACTATTATTTCAGATTGTCCCTTTATTTGGTGCCTTGGAGATTTTCTTATACTCTGGGGAATGCACTGTTGTAAAAATAGGATGGATAAAAAATACACTTTTCCTTTGTAAGGAGGAAAAACGGCATTTGTGAGAAAGAAGCCAAAAAGAAGAACCTGCAAAGTCCTACCGTGACAGCAGGCATCTCAATTGTAGGAGGAAGTACATATTTTAGCAGAGAAATTTAGAAACAATTTCACTAAAAACTACTGTCATCTGCAAACTTGAAATTCATGGGAAGGCTCTGTGAAACTCAAGTGGTATGAATATCCATTTGAAGGCTACTGGTTTAAAGAATATTCTTAACGACCATTGTATACGTAGCATAAAATCAACAGAATTACTTGTATTAAGAGGTATTAAAAAACAGAAGAGAGAAACAACTGAAAGAGACTTTAGACGCAGAAGTAGAAATAGAATACAACTTACAACTCAAGGAAAACAGTCTGTCTTCCTCATCATTATTGCCTGCCCTGCCCTGCACAATGACTAGCACACTGCAGGCGCTCAATGGATAGTGAAAGATAGCAGATAAGCAAAGTATATCTAGAAACAGCAGGAAGGGGGTGCCTGGCTGGCTCATTGGGAAGAGCATGTGACTCTTGATCTCGGGATCGTGAGTTCGAGCCCCATGTTGGGTGTAGAAAGAACTAAAAACATAAATAAACTTTAAATAAATAAATAGAGCAGGAAGGCATTAAGACAGCAACAGAAATCAAATTAGAAAGGCAGTGTAATTGGCAACAACAAAACTCTGACAGACTTAGTGGAGAAAATGCAGTCATGGCATTATTAAGATTATAAAAGAAAAAAAAATAAAACCAACAATGAGAGGGGAAAAAACAGAGAAATATAATTTTATTTGGGAAAAATAAATAGAAATTCAAATCACTTCGAGGACTTAGCAAAAATTTCTTTGCAGTTATCCCACCTTCATTTTACCTGAGCTGAAACTCAACAATACTGACACATCGAAGCCAAGATTAATCCTAAACTCATCAGGTACACTGCTGACCTTAAATCTCTCATTATAAAATTCCCAAATTCTTTTTTTTTTAAAGATTTCATTTATTTACTTGAGAGAGAGAGCGAGAGAGAGCGAGCGAGCAGGAGCAGAGGGAGCGGGAGAAGCAGACTCCCCGCTGAGCAGGGAGCCCGACGGGGCTCGTGAGATCCCAGGACCCTGTAGATGCTCAACCGACTGAGCCACCCAGGCACCTCCAAAATTCCCAATTTCCGTGTTCCAGCCTACCTTTATTTAACACACACCCTGCCAGAAGCAGCAAGGATACTACCCTAAAGACCGCCCAAATTTATCACCCCTCCAAAAACTATACTAAAAGTATAGCTTTACTCTAGAATAGAAAGATACTCCACATCTCAATTGTCATACAGATGAGCTTATAAAATTTAACTACTTCATGAGAACATGAACAGCAAGCAAAGACTACTATCACATCTGCAGAACAAACTGAACCCAACTGCCCAAAGCCACAACAGCCACTGATATCATAATCATGATTATGTACATGGGAGTAATTTTTTTCATTACACTGTTCTATACAGACTAATTCGGCACCTTCTGAATGTATTATAATACCATCCCCTGGTTCTATATCTTGGACTACGTTTAATTATCCCTGGATAAAGTCCAAAGCAGAACCCAGTTTAAAAGATTTCCTCACTGTATTGCAGGACAGCACAGTCAGCTGGAAGACCAAACCAGTTTCATCTGAGTCACAACCTCAATGCCTGCAGGGACCAGGAAGTCATCTACGCGTGGAAGCAGACCAGGTATAAGACAACAGAGTGTGATGAAAAGCACACTGTTCTCAAGGTGCTCAATTACTTTTTAATTAGATTTTGAGTCCGCGGAATGTTTTGAAAGCCAAACAAAAACATATCGAGGCTGAATTTGGACAAATTCACTAGGGTTCAAATTTTGCAATCTTCATTGTTTGGATTTCAAAACATTCCACAGATTCAAAAATCGATATTTACCAAGTGCCTGTTGGAAAGAAGGTACAATAATACAAATGAGAAAATGCTTATTAAATATTATTGTTGACACAACAAGTACTTGTAAAAAGCTGTCTCATCATACCTGACATGAGGTTTCGGTAAAGGGATTAGAACCAGAGCCAAATCACAGATCTACATCCCTGACTTAATCTATTATGTAAGAAAGAAAAACACACTTCAGGTGGAAAGAATGCTCTATTTCAATACTTTAATACAGAAATCAGCTATCATACATATCCATCAACTCTTATATTTCCCTGTCCTTATCTCGGGAGATAGTCAAAGTGAGATTAATTTGGTGAAGCATTCTCAGCAAGTCTACGACACTCTAGTTCATCTCCATACTTCTGTCACGTCCTTTAATAAGTTACTTCTTATTCATTGTTTTCTAGTATTTATGAATTAGTGCAATACATCATTGAGGTATTATTTAAAAGGCAAGTACCCTATAGATATGGATTTGTCATTCCAATTCCTTGGCACTCAATAATATAAGCGTCTTTAGATGCATCTTCTTTGTCTTCTGATTTCTTCACAGAGAATTTAGCCTGAAACCAGAAAAGTATTTAGTATATAAGTAATACGAGGAGGGATGGAGGGAGAGCCCATAAATCCAACTTAAAAGGGCAGGTAGTTAATATCAAACTCATTTTATTGAAGCAGCTAGAGGCACAAAGATCAAGTGACTCATGAGAAATTCAGCAGCCTGGATATAAAATATTTTGCTCCAGAATCATGACTCTTGTTCAGAAATAATACATACTTGTGCAGTTCCGTCAGAATGTGCAGCCTGGGCCCCACTCCATATCCACTGAATCAAAATCCCCAGGGTATTTGTAGGTTAGACAATTACCACCTTTAAGATCTCAACTGTTAACTGTAACACACCTTTACTATCTACTTCCTAAATTTTTTCTAAAACATGGCACTGAAGTGTTTATACTTCTCTTATTTTGTCGAGTATCAAGATTTTTATTTCCCTCAAATTTTTCTTGCCAATTTAATTCCCTAAATATGCTATTCAAAGAAAATTAAGCTCAGAGAAGGAAGGTGGGGGGAGGCCCTTCATCTTTATTGGGTTTAACACTATTTTTCACTTGTTAACTAACTCAAGTTTGGCTTTGAAATATGTGGTATCTATTGCTGTATTGTGGAAACACGATTTTTTTTTTTAAAAGCTACTGTGTTTATTCTAACAAACCAATTAAAATCAAAACAACTGAGTGGGTTGAATTTGTAGCAAAGGGATTTCAAATATGCCTAAAACCTTAGGATTCTATGAAACACAATTTGAAAACTATCATTCTGGGGCCCTGTTAAATAGTAATATTCACAAATTATTCCAGTTTCAGTATTATGTGGCAGTGTACTGATACATAGCAGATACTGAAAATTATTGGTGAATGAATGAACACTGAATTCTGAGCTATACAGCCAAATTATTAATGTAATTGTATATGTGTGTATTTTTCACATTGTAAGCATTATGTAAACATGAAACATAGGAACAGTCAAGGAAATCATTTCTAACCTATTTATAAATATACTGAAAACCACAAAAATTTAAAGCTGGAAGGAGTCTTAAGGAACTATGCATCAGCCTCTGATTTTGCAGATCAATTATCTGCACTGAGGCACAGAAAGATAAAGCAACTCGCCTGAAGTCACTCAGTTAAAATACAACAAAGCGGAACAAGAAACCAGAGCTATAAATGCCAGCTCACAGCACTTTCCACTGGGTATTCATTTCAAATAACATGTCAGTGTCTCTTACATGCAAAGTACTATAAAAGGGCAGACTATATGACTACAACTTGGTCCCTACTCTCAAGGAGATCATAGTCTACAAAGAAAGACAACCATTACAAATACAGCATTAATGGAGTAAAAAAAATACAGCTAACTATCCCTTGACATCAAATATAATTTGCCTTTAATTCCTATTAGCCTTTTCCTACAATTGAACCAAAATTAATCTATGCTTTTTTTTCTTTTCTTTTTTTTTTTTTAAAGACTTATTTATTTATTTTAGAAAGAGAGAGAAAGAGTATGAGCAGGAGGGGCAGAGGAAGAAGGAAAGAGAATCTCAAGCAGACTCCATGTTGAGCACGGAGCCTGATTCAGGGCTCAGGCTCACAGCCATGAGATCACAACCTGACCCAAAACCAAGAGTTGGATGCTTAACTGACTGCACCACCCCAGCACTCCCTATCTATGGGCTCTAATGAGAAAAAAATATACATTATTAAAAATCACACAAATAAACTGTTGGGCATAGGACAACAGTGACTTTGTGCTTAGTACACTTCTATAGTATTTTTTTTTAAATAGTGTGAATTATTTTATAATTTTTAAAAATACTTAAGGTCAGCACCTTCGTAAAATTCAGTTATAAATTTTACGTCACTTTATGAAATTACGAAGACTATAAGAAAATAGAACTATGCAACGTTACTGAAAAACTCAAGAAATGAAGGTGTATGCATTAAGAGTAAAAAAAAAATACAAGGAGAAACACTTTTAAGAGGAAAATACCTAAATGTCAACAGTGGTTTTACAGGCAAAAGGGAATTATGGCAGGTTTTTTCCCCTTATTTTCCAAATTTTCTACAAGGAAAATGTATTAGTTCCAGATGAAATATACATGTTAGTCACTTTTCTAAATTAAGAATGCTGTAGAAAAGGCAGATACGAGCTTATGCAATACTAAATCCTACTTCACGAAAAATTATACATCTGTTTTTATAAAAGGTAAGGCTGGTGTTAAAATTTCGGCAAGTATTCCATTCTACCACAGAAACACAAGAAAATGAAACATTTAAAATGTTATATATATAGTTAAATTTATGGCCAACTACAAATCTCTTATGATTGGATTTCATAGTTCTCATCAAAACGTCTTTCCTCTGTAAGGCAGTACCACATGTGGGCTCTGACTTATGCTTTCCCAGGTACGCTCAAAGTATAGCTCTGCCACTAAGAAACTATATGGTCTTGAGCAATTAATTGAATCCCTCTACCTCACTTTACCTGCATGCAAAAGAGAAATAATAATAAACAGCCATCTAAAATGGTTATGCAGAGGGGCACATGGGTGGCTCATCAGTTGAGTGACTGACTCTTGATTTCAGCTCAGGTCGTGATCTTGGGGTTGTGGGATCAAGACCCATGTTGGGCTCCACGCTCGGCAGGGAGACTGCTTGGGATTCTCTCCCTCTCTCCTGCTGCCCCTCCCCTAGCTCTTGTGCTCTCTTTCTCTCTAATAAATAAATGAATCTTTAAAAATAAGTTAATACGGGGCGCCTGGGTGGCTCAGTCAATTAAGCGTCTGCCTTTGGCTCGGGCCCCGAGCTGGAGTCCCTGCTCGGCAGGGGGCCTGCTTCTTCCTCTCTCTTTGTTCCTCCCCCTGCTCATGTTCTCTCTCCCTCTCTCAAATAAATAAATAAAATCTTTATTAAAAAAAAAAGCAAGTAATCAAATGGTTATGCAGAATAAGATGATACAGGTAAACTGCTGAGTTAGCTCAATGTCTGCCACACAGGAAGCACCAGGTGAATGACAGCAATTATGATTACCGTAAGTTTTCCATTTATACAATCTGACCCAAAACTGGCTACAATAAAAATCAATTGCCCTATCTAATGGAATACTCACCTTTGCTAGTTGTTCAGCAAAATGTATAGCCGTTTGTGTATGGAGTGTAACTGGTCCTGTTTTTATTCTGGAAACTCCACAGGCTAATGCCATGAAAATGATCAGCTATTAAAAAAAAGAACAAAGAAGAAAAATTTCACACATTCACTAATAGTTGGAGTTAAAATTCTACTGCTTACCACATGAAAATACTACTAGAAATCAAAACAGCAAAAAGAATTTCTACTTGTTTAGGTTTCCAGAAGTCCTAAGAAGATGATAGAAAACCTGTGTCACCCACAGTCTGTGCTATGGTACAGAAATGCTTAGCAGCAGTTGTCAACATAGATTTTCTACAATTACTGTTTAAGAATAAAATATAGAGTTAAAAGTTAATATATTTAATCAGACCAACTGTCTCTACAAGCTGGAATATATGACAAACTTTTCTACTCTCCAAAATTACAACATTTTAACAGGTAAATAAATACACTAATACAGAATTACTGGGAATAGAGAGTACACCAAGGTAAAAAGGAAGAGACTAGAAATAAGGGAAATTGTCTTAAGAAACTAGTTACGGGGGGGAGGGGTGCCTGGCTGGCTCAGTCAGAAGAGCATTCAACTCTTGGTCTTGGGGTTGTGAGTTCAAGCCCCATGCTGGGTGTAGAAATTACTTAAAAATAAAATCTTTAAAAAAAAAAGAAAGAAAGAAAAGAAACTGGTTAAGAAATCCTGAAGAGCATATTCTAATGTAGATTGCTGGTTTGAGATTAAGGAGAAAAAAGTGTGGTAGAAAAAAAAGAAAATCTATTAAGACAGTGGACCATAAAGAGATCTTACTTGGAAATATTCACCAGCATCTCTCTATGTAAGTAGATGTGTTAAGTTTGAGAGGTCTAGGACACGTCCAAGTGGAAATGCTGACAGGCACAAGGGGTATGAATTTGGAGTTAAGGAGAAGGGCCTGAGCTAGCGATTTAAATGTGGGAGTCATTCATGCACAGATGGTACGTAAGCTGTGACACTGGTCGAAACAACGGAGGGAGTGAATGTAGGTAAAGAAAAGACACATGAGCCTGAGCCTAGGGATTCTCCAAAATTTAGAAGCTGAGAAGTTGAAAACAATAGTAATAACAAACTAGAAAAGAGACTAGAATACATGGCCAGGGAGAAAGAAAGATAATAATGTTTCAGAAAGCAAGTGAGAGGGGCGCCTGGGTGGCTCAGTCAGTTAAGCATACAACTCCTGATTTCAGCTCAGGTCACGATCTCAGGGTTGTGAGATCCGGCCCGCACCGTATCAGGCTGCCCTGGGCGTGGGACCTGCTTAAGATTCTCTCTTTCCCTCTCCCTCTGCACCCACCCCCGACTCTAACAAGCTTAAAAAGTAAAGGAAGAAAACTAGTGAGCAAAGTATTTCAAGAAGGAAAGAGTGATCAATTGTGCCAAATGCTGTAGCCAGGTCAAGATGAAAACTGAAATTTAAGGTATTTAACTCCAGAATATTTAAAAGCTGGCTGAACTATGAACTAGGACATGCCAATCAGTCTCTGAAAGTCAATGACTAGAATTTATATTCATTCTGGGGCACCCGGCTGGCTCAGTCGGGGAAGTATGCAACTCTTGATCTTGGGGTCGTGAGTTAAGCCCCACATGGGGTACAGAGATTACTTAAATAAATTTAAAAAGCTTAAAATAAGATAAAACAAATTTATATTCAATCTAATTACCAAATATTCAAATCTAATAAGTTCAAAGGTTTTTATCGTAAAAGCATCATTACCTGGTCCTGCAGGTACTCATCCACAGCACCACCATGTCTGAGATTTGCTAACAGCATCTCGGCGGCTTCGATTCCAACCTTGTCTGCATTTACACCTACGACAGACGCAATGTAAAAAAACTAAATTAATTATGAAGAGGCAAAAAGCTGAATTAACATATCCCAGTTAGCACCGGCATAACATTTTTTAGGGCTCTGAATTCACCCAACGCAATTTTTAGGATAAGACCTTTAAGTATATTTAATCTTCTGAGAGCTTAGCACATGCAAATAATTTATATCTTTAAATGAGCCTAGTGGAGGAAAAACCAGGCTGCTCTGGCCCTGTTTTAAAAGTACTAATTATGAGGGGCGCCTGGGTGGCTCCGTTGGGTAAGTGTCTGACTCTTGCTTTTGGCTGGGGTCGTGAGTGCTCCGGAGTCAGCCTGAGATTCGCTCTTTCTCACCCTGTGCCCCTCCCGCCTGTGTGCTTGCTCTCAAAATAAATAAATAAATCTTAAAAAAAATAAAAATACTAACTATGAAACCAATTTATAACTAAGTTATGATCCTATAGCGCTATGCCTCAACTTCAAAATTTAAAATTTGCAATTTACACGTTATAATTAGTCTGCAGGCACTTCTATTAGAATTAAAGGATTTTTTAAAAGTCAGAGAATTAATTTTCACCTAAGGAAGAGCAGATAAAAATTCTCATATCAAATACTGTAAAATTGTATTCCTTTAAGATTTAAACAGGCATTATCTTATTTGAAAATACTTATTTGCCCTACTCCCTGCTTTTCCACACCTACCCCAAATCTTCGTACAATGCTAAATACAAAATAAGACTGTCAAAAGTAGTGGAGTTATCAGATGATTCTTTTTTTAAAGATTTATTCGAGAGAGAGAGAGTGCAGGGGGAGGGGAGAGGGACAGAGGGAGAGGCAGACAGAATCCTCAAGCAGACTCCCTGCTGAGCACAGAGACTGACCCAGCGCTGGATCCCAGGACCCTGAGATCATGACCCAAGCTGAAATCAAGAGTCGGCTGCTTAACGGACTGAGCCGCCCAGGCGCCCCTCAAATGTTTTAAAGTATTCACTTTAAAAGAAGCCCCTGGCTACAAATAAAAATGTCTTTTAAGGCATGACAACATGGTTAGTTTTTATTTCTATTTTATATTTGGAAATTCATTTGATTATAAATATGCCTTGGTAACATTTCCCAGAAAAGTGGAATTTTCAAAATTTTAATTGTTTTTCCTTACAGCAATTATTATAATATAACAAATTAACTATCTTTACAACATCCATCAGTCAAGTACATGACTGAATGCAGTGATTTGGAACATGTGATATGAATCTCTCAACTACACAGCCTCTTCTGTTTCCTCTTTCAAGTGGAGATGGAAATGGAGACGATAAAACCTAAGCTGCAAGGTTGCTACAGAAATTAGAGATGACATTTATAAAGCATATGTTACCATGACTGGTTCATAATGAGCTATTAAGAGTAATAGTTAATACCGCGTACCTAGTATGTGTGTCCCACACTAAGTATAGGAACTGGTTCCTTTGGTAAGATGACATAAAAAATACTCATATATTAGAGAATCAGAGGACAAGTTGGTACTAAGCTCTAAGGTATAAACTATACCCCCAATGAAAGTTCAGAAAAGGAAAAGATTATAGGTTCTAGAACAATTAGAGAAGGTTTCATGGAGCATAAAGGACTTAAGTGAGTGCTTGAAGAATGGCTAAAATTTGCGCGGAGGATGAGGGAGAAAGAAAGAATTCCTGCTTTGGCAGTGTTAGCGAGCAGCAGACGTGCTAACGTTTCTCTGCCAAGTGGCAAACTGCTTTCCAGAGTCATTCACACTCCTCTTACCCAGCCGCCCTGATAGTGAATAATGGTATGAATGGATCTACCTCATTACCAGCTATCACTAGAGCTCTGTGGCAACTCAACAAAATTAAGTATAGATGAGAAATCTGATTAGTACTGTGTTCTAAACAAAAGAGCAAAATCCTAATTTCCTCTGAAGTTTTAATGCTTTTCTATGGACAAATAATCTTCTGGTATTTTGGATATGTCTTAAAAAGGTCTCAATTTTGATAGTTTATAACAGCAAATTAAAATGCACATTCAATGATTTAGGTATCTTCTAGCTTATTAAAAGGACAATACTATAAAATGGTTATTAGATTAAAAAGAGAAGGCCAAAGGATTGATTTTAGGACATCAGAGAGATGCCGTGAATTACCACATATAGTGAAGGAGGGAAGGCAAGTGCTTACTCTAACATTACTACGCCATTTCCACACACAGGAAACAGGGACTGATTAACCAGAGGCACAAGTCATCATAGCTGACTGTTTTGTACCACAGTAAAGAACATAACTGACTGAGGAGCGTTAAGTGTCCGACCCTTGATTTCGACACAAGTCATGATCTCAGGGTTGTGAGATGGAGGACCACGTAGCTTAAGATTCTCTCTCTCCCTTTCCCTCTGCCCACCCCCCTGCTCACTCTCTCCCTCTGAAAAAAAATAAGTAATTTAAAAAAAATGTTTAAAGAACATAACTAACTGGAAGACAGAGTAAGCAAAGAATACACAACAATGTAAAGACAAAATATATCCTGTCCGTACTGCAATCATATAAAGTTGGAAGGGACCCTAACGTAAAGACAGTGGTCCAATCTCATTTTTCAGGAAAGGAGAGCCCAGACTTGCTGTGCAGAATAATGGCAGACATAGGACTAAATCTTAGGTCTTCTCACTCTCAGTTTGGTATTCCCTGTTACAACAGACTGCCTCCATCTAAAGCCCCAGGACTCTCTCAAACAAAACAAAACCTTGCCTTTGTTACAAGATCAAAGAATGTTATAGCTGGAAGGAGGACTTGAGAGATTCTCTGGGCTAATTCTCTCACTCAATAGATAAGGAAACTAAGATCAAAATAGTCTTAGTGACTGAGACAGTGACAGACATGACTAGTTTATAGACTACTGCTTCTACCACAAACGACGGCATGGACAAGCAGCTAATGTTGCTTCTGGTAATAACCCGCAGACATGAGGATTCGGGGTCTGGTGATTTTCTAGTTAATTTCAATCAGAAATGAAAGGGGACCTTTTCCCCATCAGAAATGAAGGGGGACAATGGAAGCTATGACATTCCCTCTGATACCCTTAAATATATACACTACCTAGACTGAGAGATAAGACCCCCAGTGCCTTGACATCTGTTAATGTCACCTCCCTTGACATCTGTGCCTGCTAGGAAACAAGGGAAAGCACCATCAGGAGCCAGTCACTCTGAGCGAGTATGTTGCCCTATCATCTATTCCCTCCTCCTATTACAACTCTACAAATAAGTACTGTGCACTCCAAAACCGTGTTGTCCAAAGACAACTTCGAAGTAAAAGTGGTCTCATACGACAAAGTAAGAAAAAAGTGTTGATGGAATATTAGACATTTTTTCAGAGCTGGCCAGCAAAGTTCATTCTAGGTATTGCTGATAACAGAGTACTGGTTGCTTTATAATCTCAATGTGACATATCTAAAACTATCATCTCCCCTGGCAAACTAACTTGACCTCTAATACCACAATCTGTAAATGTTTCTAGTTATCTGAGCTAGAAATCTAGAAGGTCATGCTTCACATGACCTTCCTCACTTCCCATATGCAACTAGTCACCAAATATCTACTGTCTGTCCTAACACCCTTGTTATTGGTACTCCCTTCTCTAGCCCCAGTCACTGCTTTCCTTTGTATAGGCCCTCACCTTTTTCTTTCTTCCCTCCCTCCCTTCCTACCTTTCTTTCTTCCTTTTTCTTTTTCCTTTCTTTCTTTTCTTTTCTTTCTTTTTTCTTCCTTCCTTTCCTTCCTTCTTCCTTTCCTTTCATCTTTTTTTTTTTTCTTTCTTTCCCTTTCTTTTCATGAGTAAAGCGACAGAAATTTATTAAGTGAAGATACAGAAAAAGCTTTCAAGAGTGAGAGGGGTCCCGACAGGGTTGCCAACGGGCCCTCACCATTTCTGGAACAGCTACAATAGTTTTGTCCTTCTGCCTCCCATATGGTTTTCCTCTAATCCTCCACCTATCTATCAGAATTACCTTTCTGATATTATATTCCTCCTTAAAATCTTTATGTTTTCATGATGAAACCCGAAGTCTTTTCCATGGCCTAGGAAGTCCTTCAAAATCTGGCCTCTTTCAACCTCTCTAACCTCATCTCCACTCCCCCACTCCAGATCCTGTACTCACCATACTTAGTTGTAGTTGCCCAAACAGAAAACACTACTCTTTTATGTTAGCACTGTCCCATGTCCTTCCTCCTTAGCTCACTATGTCATCTGGCTAATTGCTACTTACCTACAGAATCCACTGGAGGATCGCTGAATGATAGAAGCCAAATTTGGGGTCAATCAGCTCCCAAAGGAGAATTAGCTGTTCTTCCCCTGTGTTCTTATGGTACCCTGGGACTACCAAAATCATTGCACTACTCCGTCTCCTCTGCCAGACTAAACCAGGAAACAGGACAGTGGCTCTTACGTCTGTGACCCTAGTATACACTACCTGGCACACCCTGGTACCCAATGAACTCCTATTCTACCCAATGTCTGCCCAGCACTTATTACTTACATGGGCTCTTAGTCCCTGCTTTATATTTTGCATTATCTTTGCTTTCTCAACACTGTTAGGTACAGGGAGGAATCAATGTGGCTCATTATCCACACTGATCGCTCCCTGCACCTAACAAGTAATTAGTGTACTCTAAATGTGTATTTTTGATCACTACTTCTCAAACTTCATTATACCTCAGAAGTATCCGGTGAGCTTGTTAGAACGGATCCTTGGGCCCAACTTCCAGAGATTCTAATTTGATAGGTATGAAATAAACCCTCAAACCTGTATTTCAAACAAACTCCCAGATGATGATGATATGCTGCCTGTCCAGCAATCACACTTGAAATAGCACAGCTTTAAACAGAACTCATTTACATCAGGTCGAACTGGAGATGCTGATTGTACTTACTCTACCATGTTGATAAGATCTGCTGCCCAACAATATCTACGTCGACCAAGTGAGCAAACTAAGATTACCTGAATTTTTTTTCTTTTCAGCAGTAATAATGCAGTTAAACAGCATAGCAAGGGTAAGCATCTTTTAAAGACCTACCAAGTAGGAATGAAGCAATCGACTACCACACAAACAAGAAGTCCAACTAGAAGTCACCTCAATGGCAAAAGTGACCTCAAATATTACAATCAATTACGATGTATACACACATCTCCTCTTCCGAATGTACTAAATCTTAACTACATTTCCCTTTAACAAAAATATTCGGTTTTTTGAAATCACCAATGTAATAACTGATGCAGGGAAGAATCACCAATAAATACTTAAACCACTGGATGAAAGCTGTCTAGGAATAAGATAATCGGATGGTCTCAAAGTATTATCCCAGATGACTTACTACTTACGGAAAGGGAAGGGTTTATAGCAGACAGACCTGGAGGACATTACTTTCACCAAGCGATCACAGTCAGCTTTACCAACATTATCACCAACCCTGTTGTGATACAATGGAATGTACAGACACCTATTCCTACTAAAAATGTTTCACCCAAATATATCTAATCATGAGACAATCAGACAAATCCAAATTGTGGGAAATCCTATGAGCAAATGGCCTGGACTTTTCAAAATGTCAATATCATGAAAGAAAAAGAAAGGTGAAATTATTCTGAAAAGAAAAGAACCTAGACAGACATGACCAATTGCTATGAGTGCTCAACAGACAAACACTGCTCTAAAAAATATTTTGGAGGCAACTGGTTGTATCTGAATATAACAAATTCTTTGGGTGTAAAAATGCTATAGTGATTACGTAGGTATTGCTCCTTGGACATCCGTGCTGCAGTATTCAAGGGCGAGACACGCTGTCTGCAACTTACACTGAAATAGTTCAGAAACACACTAACTTGCAGCTAAAAGCTCACTACTGGTAAGTCCTGGAGAACAGTGTATGGATGTTCATTAGTCATTCAACTTTCCTATAACTTTGAAATTTTTCAAAGTATAAAGTTAGAAGAAAGAGTGAAAATTTAACTGACTCTAAAACAGAATCAGTTAACCATATCCTCTTACGCTTGTCATCTATCTTGCTGTAACATTCTAAACCTGACACATAATTAAAAAATTTTACACTAGCCCCTGGAAATTGTGGACCCCCTTCGTTTATCTGTACCTCGTTTACCAAGCGACGATCCAGCAAACAAACAGCCGGTGGATGTCTCAGCAATAATGCTATGTGGGGAAAAAAAAGTATTACTATCTATGCTATAGTCTAAAATCACATGCAAATACAATACAGTAGAATAGTGATTATTAAGCACGTAGAATTAAATCTATGTAACATATTGCAAAAATGAAATTCTTTATACAGAGAGCAGCATGATAAGCATTCTCCAGCTTCATCAGGACATCAGTATCCTTCAGCACTTCCAACAAGAAGTCACAACAGATTCTAGTCCAGTCACAGGAAAGGAATGGCTCTCCTAGAAGTTTTGTCATCCACACTAAATGATACCATTTCTACTGTACTATAAGTATTTTATGAGGGCCGCTTGGGTGGCTCAGTGGGTTGAGCATCCAACTCTTGATTTCGGTCATGATCTCAGGGCCGTGAGATCGAGCCCCGCATGGGGCTCTGGGCTCAGTGCAGAGTCTGCTTGGGATCTCTCTCTCCCTCTCCCTCTGCCCCTCCCCCCACTCACACTCACTCTCCCTCTCCTCCCTTCAAAATAAATTTAAAAATTTTTAGTAAAAATAAAAAATATAAAGTGTTTTATGATTATCTAAAACATCCATGTGTTTGAACTTGTGTGACCAACTTAATATAGACTGCTATATACTTAGGATGTTATATATGAACCTCGCGGAAACCACAAAACTAAAACTTTGATACACAGAAAATAAAGAAAACACCAAAAGAAAAAACACTACCAAAAGTCATCAATCACAAGGGGAGCAAGAAAAGAAGAAACAGAAAAGGACTACAAAAACAGCCAGAAAACAAGGAACAAAAAGGCAGTAAGTACATATCTATCAATAATGACAATGGCCGGGAGCAACTCAAGTGTCCATCAACCGATGAAAAGCTACAGAAGATGTGGTACATACATACACAACAGAGTATTACTCAGCCATAAAAAAAATGAGATCTTGCCATCGGTGACAACATGGATGGACCTAGAGCGTATTATGCTAAGTGAAATAAGTCAAAGAGAAAGACAAATACCACATAATTTCACTTATATGTGGAATCTAAAAAACAAAACAAACAAGCACAAACAGACCCGTAAATACAGAACTAAATGACGGTTGCCAGAGGGGAAGGGATGGGGGTTGGGCAAAACGGATGAAGGGGAGTGGGAGGTACAGGCTTTCAGTTATGGAATGAGTAAGTCACAGGGATGAAAGGCCCAGCATAGGGAAGAGAGTCCATGGTATTGGAACGGTATTGTAATGTGACAGATGGAAACTGCATTTGTGAGCAAAACGTAACATATTGTCGAATCACTATATGATACACCTGAAACTAACGTAACACTAGCCGCCAACTATACTTCAATAAAGAAAAGAAAAAATCATTCTACAGAAATGTTTGGTTTTGTTTTACGGTTTTTAGATAGTATTATCAAATGCAGAACACGCACTTAAACCCTTTAACAGAAACTCTGGAAAAGAGACTTTTTATCCAGAAGAGATACTCATATTTGAAAAGATCAATTAAAGCATTTTTATATTTAAATCAATAACTCCTAATTACATTAATAGAATTCTTCTCTAAACAGATCTTTGCCAGACCTAGTGTTTACATGTAAATGGACTTCACATTTGAGGTACAGAAAAATAACTGGAAATATTTCTCTCAGGATCAGCTTCAAAGGCTAACTCCTGATTAGCTTAAGAGTGAAAGGACTCTTAACAACGTAATAAGAAGCAAACCACCCTCAGAAAAAAAATTCAGCATAAAATAATCATCTTCATTCATCATCATCATTAGGTAGCAAGGTCCTTAAAAATATGCCTTTTAAAAACTGTAATATTTCAACAAAAGAACTACAAATCTTTCAGTTAAACAGGATCATTATTTCAGAGCTCTCAATCAGTATCCAGGAAAAAGCGTATTGTCTCACATGATTCCATTGCCATTGCCAAAGGCTTGGTCTTTAGGTTCCTGAACGGGCTGAATGTTAACATACAGATCCCTAACTTCCTTTCTGATGCATCTTACAGCTGCCGCTGCCATATCTTTTGCTACCTATTTTGGCAAGACAGAAAAACAGAATAAAATAAATTCATGGTTATTTTGACAATTGTTTGCAAGCCTTCAAAGAAACACAAAATACTCAATAACTTTCACATGCATTATATAAAAACTAGATTTTCAAGAGTAAAAAGCACAGATGTTTAGGAAAAAATTTAAATGAAAAAATTTATTAAAAAATTAAGTGCTTTAGGGGCACCTGGCTGGCTCAGCCGGTGCAATAGGCAACTTTTTTTCTTTTTTTTTTTTTTTTAAAGATTTTATTTATTTACTGGAGAGAGAGAGCACAGAGAGAGAGGGAGAAGCAGATTTCCCGCTGAGTGGGGAGCCCGATGCAGGGCTCAATCCCAAGACCCTGGGATCATGACCTGAGCCAAAGGCAGACGCTTAATCCACTGAGCCAGCCAGGTGCCCCACAGAGTGGAGCATGCAACTCTTGATCTTGAGGTTTTAAGTTCTAGCTCCATGTTGGGCACAGAGAGTACGTAAAAATAAAATCTTTAAAAAAAAAAAATTGAGTGCTTTCGATAATTTCAAAATTCAGATGACATAACACCAAAACCCACATACACTTCTAGACAACTTACTTTAAATGGCAAAACACCAGCAACAAAAGCTCTTCCGTATATCTTAGTCACAGAGCCACGGTCAGTTAAATTTATTGGATTCAACTGTTTAACTGGTGACATTCGGACAATCACTTCACCACCCCCTTTTGGGTAGTAGCCCCTACAGAAAGTATGACAAATACATAAACTGCTTGTACAACAAAAATAAAGCTAAACATTTACAATAAAATAACATGTGAATGATATGCAACATATAATTCATGTTTGAAATTACCAAGGAATGTTTTAGATCTGCACTGTCCAATATGGTAGCCACAAACTACACGTGACTATTTAAATTTAACTATAATTTACAACTCAGCTCCCCAGTCAAGTGGCCACATTTCAAGTGCTCAACAGTCATATGTGGCTAGTGACTATATTGGTCAGATAGAGAACATTTCCCTCAACGCAGAAAGTTCTTTTTGACAGTGCTGTTTTAGAATTTAAGCTCCGCGACGGCAGGACTTTGTCTACTTTGTTCCTGTATATTCCAGTGCCCTGAAACAAAGTCTGGTAAGTAGGAGGTACTCAGTAATCTATGATGAATATTGAAGTAGCTGGACACTAATAAAATTTTAACTCAAATACTGAGTGTCACTTATTCTACAGAGGATGCTGGAACATAAAGATAAGAGTAACAGCACTCCTATCCACAAGGAGTTCTCCATCTGATAAAGGGATGGCTGCACAAAGAACCTACCAGAACATGTCAGGCTGTACAAAAGACTACAGAGAGAGATGCAAATACGAATTCCCACTGAGACACACTCATGGACAATTCACACAAATTACAAATTACATTTTGAAAAAATATAGGATTTCTAGTTTTTAAGACAGCAGGGGAGGAAAACCATGAACAAAGAAATGAAAGCCCAAAGGCACAGAGTAGGTCTAAAGAGCAAGCAAATGTGTGTTAGAATACATGACAAGGCGGGGGGGGGGGCAGGGAATGAAGCTAGAAAGGTAAACTAGAACAAGACTGCAGCACACTTCAATGCCCCACCGAGAAATCTGGCCTTGTTATTACGAGGCAGAAGGGAAGCCTTGAAGAGAAATAATCTGAATGCCCAATGTGTTTCTTTGGAAAATAATTGATCACACTGAGGAAGAGAATCCCTTCTATGACCCTGCTGTGCCTAGTCCAGTCGTCTGCACAGAGAAAGTACTCCGTCTGTGCTGAGCACGGAGAACACTAAATGTGACAGTCCCTCAGTGTAGCAATTCCCTTGAAAATATCACAAGCAAATACCATATGCAGCTGCTTTCAAGTCCCCATGCCCCTGCTGCTTACTGTTGTTAAGCCACGAAGCACAATTATTTCCTACAAACTCTATTTCCTACAAGTATTTCCTAATTACTACAAGAAGTAGTGGGTTCCAGAATAATTCTCTAAGGTCAAACTTTCCCACTATTTTCAGTACAAACAGTGGGTCATAGGGCTAACAAATAAGTAACTTACCTCATTTTAATGTCACAATTAAATTTGAAACCAAATTTTTCCACAATTGGCTTGAAAACCTGAAAAATCAGTTTATTGTTACTTTAACCACAAATATTCACTGATTCAACAAGCATATTTATTAAACAAAAGTGCTCTGCACTGAGCTAGCAAGAAGGCACTGTGGATAAATACTGATATAAAAATGTGTAGGCTAGTTCTATTTTTCAAATAAAATAACTGATATGTGAACCAAAATTAAAAGTTTAACATTTACTTAATCAGGGCTGTGCCAGTCTATCTAATGAAAAAAATGTCAGAACTCAGGATACTCGATCCCAGTGGTTATTTTACTCCATAGGACAATATTTCCCAAACTTTCACTATATTGCTAAAGAAATTAGGAGATATTGGTGAACAGCATTCCATTCTGCCGTCTCAATTTTTTAAAAAGATTTATTTATTTATTTGAGAGAGAGAGACAGAACAAGCAGGGGAGGGGCAGAGGGAGAGGGAGAGAGGGAATCCCAAGCCGGCTCCATGTCCAGGACCAGGGGCTCAATTCCGTGACCCTGAGATCATTACTTGAGCCAAAATCAAGAGTCGGACGCTCAACCGACTAAGCCACCCAGGTCCTGCCTTCTCAATTCTTTTATACATTGAAATCTCACTGCATAGACGTTTATCCTCATTTTCTCCATTTAACATTATAAACAAAAGCATTTTCCTGATATCATAAAATTCTTCCTAAACAGTATTAAAATAACTGCATGGCATTCTAGCAAATTTATTTAACCATTCCCTGAGTTTTCATTATTACATAATTATATATATTATATAATGATTATTATAGTATATAGTGCTCTGCTCAAATACCTTTAACATTTATCTTTTGCTGCAGTCTGTAATATTTAATTAGGGTCATTTCCTTGAAGTGGAATTATTAGGTGAGAAGAGATTAACTTTCATTACACATCCTATCAAACTAAATTTTAAAAGACTGTACCATCTAGGGGTGCCTTGGTGGCTTAGTCAGTTGAGCATCCGACTCCTGATTTTGGCTCAGGTCATGATCTGGGGGTCCTGAGATCAAGCTCAGCTCAAGCTCCATGCTGGGTGTAGAACCTGCTTAAGATTCTCTCCCTCTGCCCCTCCCCACCCTTGCTGTGCTCTCCCTCTTAAAAAAAAAATTATACCATGTATTAAAATGGCAAAACAAAAAAATTAAATATCAAGTGCTGGGGAGATGCAGAATAGCTGAAACTCTTACGCAGTGCTGGTGAAAATGAAAAAGAATGCAGCCACTCTGGATACCAAAACAATCTGGCAATTTGTCATAAAGTTAGATATATATTTAGTACTACAAGCAATCCCTCTCCTTGGTACATACCCAAAAGAAATGAAAAGTTATGTTCATGTAAAGAACGTTTAGAGCGACATTTTCGTATTGCCAAAAACTGGAAAACAACCCAAATGTCCTTCAACAGATGCATGAATGGCTAAACAAACTGGGACATCCATATAATAGAACACTACTTAGCTTTTATTACTAAAACAAGTCACAGGGATGAATCTCAAGCGTATTATGGTAAGTGAAAAAAAAAAAAAACCAGGCTCAAAAAGCTACATACAGTATTATTCCTTTATATGGCATTCTGAAAAAAAGACAAAACTATGATACAATACGGATCAGTAGTTGCCATGGGCTGGAGCATGGGACTGATAGCAAAGGAGTATGAGGGAATTTTTTTACAGTAATTCTGTATCTTGATTGTGGTGGCTGGTTAACAACCGTATGTCAAAAATCACAGAATTGGGGACCCCTGGGTGGCTCAGTTGGTTAAGCGTCTGCCTTCGGCCCAGGTCATGGTCCCAGGGTCCTGGGATCGAGTCCCACATTGGGCTCCTTGCTCAGCAGGAAGCCTGCTTCTCCCTCTGCCTGCTGCTACCTCTGCTTGTACTCTCTCTGACAAATAAATAAATAAACTCTTAAAAAAAAAAATCAAAGAATTGTACACTAAAAAGGTGTATTTTACTATAATTACACGTCAATAAACCTGGAGGGAAAAAAAAGATACTACTTTTCTCTCCTACTAACTCTATAAACATGCTGTTTTATCATTTTCAAAATTTACAGTCAAAATATGGTATTTAATTTTTTTAAATTTTATCTTCTCGAGGTAAGAACACTTAACATGAGATCTACCCTCTTAACAAATTTTTAAGTGACTAATATATTATTATTGGCTGTAGGTAAACGTTGTACAGCTCCCTAGAGCTTATTCATCTTGCCTAACTGAAATGTTATGCCTGTTGAGTAGTAACTCCCCATTTCCCCCTTCCCTCTACCCCATTCTACTCTGAGTCTATGAATTTGATTACTTTAGATATCTCATACAAGTGGAATCATGCCAGTATTTGTTTTCATGTGATTGGTTATTTCGCTTAGCATAACGTCCTCAAGGTTCATTCACGCGGTCACATATTCTAGAATGTCTTTTTTTTTTAAGGTTGAATAGTATTCCACTCTATGTATACGCTAGTTTCTTTATCCACTCATCCATCAACAGACATTTAGGTTGTTTTCTCATCTTGGCTATTATGAGTAGTGCTGCAATGAACACAGGAATGCTAATACCTCTTCAAGATCCTGATTTCAATCCTTTTGGATAAATACTCAAAAGTGAGACTTCTGGATTATATGGTAGTTTAGTTTTTAATTTTTTGAAGAACTTCACACTGTCTTCCTTAGTGTCTGCACCATTTTGCATTCCCACTAATAGTGTGAAGGGTTCCAATTCTCAACATCCTCACCAACTCTTGGCAAACACAGTGTTTAATTCTTGAGTTTTCTCTTCCAAATCATAATTCCTGGATTTACAAAAGGACTGGTTTATAGAAGTAATAGAATTCATGTGACAATACACTTGAGGCTTTAGAAGAATTCACTATGAACACTGTTCTAAGATACAACACAAAACTAAAGTAAACATAATCCCTTACCCTCCCCTGCAACACAACTAGACACCATGAAGAAATAAACAGGTATGCACACAAACCACTCACGATATATTAAACAGAGAACGGAGACTCAGAAGAATATATGAGATATCTTAGTTCCACAACAACAACAGCCCTTACCATGGCTGTGTAATCAATCTGTGGTGCCATTTCAGCATTAGTTCCACCTTTTAAACGAAGTTCCGATGGAGAAGAAGCAAAGAGAACACAGGGCATTGAGACCTGCATCAAGAGGCACACACTCCTAAGGAGAAGGCAAAGCAGGGTTAGCGGCACTTTCTTTTTAAAGTCTCAATGACATGGTATTACCACACGTCACCAGTAGCTGGGGCATAGACAACTGGGAGGGCAGGTATATACCCTCAAGTCTAAAGTTAAAAAACACCCCATTAAAAAAAGGGGGGGCACACCTGGCTGGCTCAGTCAGTAGAGCGTGCAACTCTTGATCTCAGGGTCATGAGTTTGAGCCCCACACTGGGTGTAGAGCTTACTTTATTTTTTTTTTTAACATTTTATTTATTTATTTGTCAGAGAGAGAGAGAGAAAACGCACCAGCAGGGGGAGAGGGAGAGGGAGAAGCAGACTCCCTGCTGAGCAAGGAGCCCAATGTGGGGCTCGATCCCAGGACCCTGGGATCATGACCTGAGGCGAAGGCAGACGCTTAACAAACTGAGCCACCCAGACGTCCCTAGAGCTTCCTTAAAAAACAAACAAACAAACAAACAAAAACAAACAAACGAAACACCTCAGTAACTAAGAAAATCCTGAATCGTAAAGACAGACAGTATTTCATAGTAGGAACTGGCCTTAAATGATCAGCAAATCTGGGTTTGAATCCAACTCATTAGTTGTGTGATCCTTCTTTAACTTACAAAGAAGTAAAAAAAGAATCTTAAAAAAATAAAACTACTGTTACAATGTTTTTATAAAAGGATTCTTGAGAGTGCCATTTATGAAAACGCATTTAATACAGTTAAAGTCTAAAAATACAGCACAGGAAATAGAGTCAATTAAATTGTAATAACTTTCTTACAATGACAGATAGTCACACACAAAAGTGAAGGTCTAGAAATACTCAAATAGGGGCGCCTGGGCGGCACAGCGGTTAAGCGTCTGCCTTCGGCTCAGGGTGTGATCCTGGCGTTATGGGATCGAGCCCCACATCAGCCTCCTCCGCTAGGAGCCTGCTTCTTCCTCTCCCACTCCCCCTGCTTGTGTTCCCTCTCTCACTGGCTGTCTCTATCTCTGTCAAATAAATAAATAAAATCTTAAAAAAAAAAAAAAAAACTTAAATAATTACAACTGAACCTCTACCATGCACAAGGCATTGTTCCAGATATCAAGCCACGGTACAGTGTCTACCATCGTGGAGTTTATGATCTGACAGAATAATATTTTACAAAGACTGACAGCTGAATATTTTATATGGAAATAAGTTTAAAGGAAATAACCCTTGCTATAACTCACCTCTGGTCATTATAGTAAAATAATGTGAGAAATCGTGAGAAGTAATTCTAGAATATGAAGTATTTTATAAAATGAAACCCCTGGTCAGATTTTCTAAATGAGCTGTCACATTCATACATAGATTGTAGTATAAATCAGACATAGCCTCTAATACCAAAAGATAGACCTTCACTTAACTTTCTTGTGATAACAATGCATATATACTGAAATAAACGGTTTCTGTCACTGATAATGCATTTCCTTAATTTAGTAAACATTAACTGACTGCGTAACATGTTAGGTATCATAAGAGAAAACATACACACTACAAACCCTGTTCTTAAGGAATAAAGCAAGGGAGGAACAAGTGAAAAAACTTGGAAATGTTTAGTTTTACAGTAAACCATAAGGTCAACATACATAATTTCTCAGTGTTTATTCCCTGAGGACCCCAACATTTAAAGTGTTCTCCCCTCTCCGTAGATAAAATCAGATTCTAAGAATAGTAAAGAAAACCTTAGGGAAAAGAAAACCTAGGTGGCTCAATGGGTTAAGCATCTGCCTCTGGCTCAGGTCATGATCCTGGGGTCCGGGGATTGAGCCCTGTGTTGGGCTCCCCGCTCAGTGGGGAGTCTGCCTCTTCCTCTCCCTCTGCCTCTCCCCACCACACACTCTTGCTCTCTCTTCATCTCTTTCTCAAATAAATAATCTTAAAAAAAAAGAAAACCTTAATTTTAGAAGTAAGAAATTGCAAAAACAAAGGTAGACACCTGAGAAAACACATGGTACTGTAACCACTGTGGAAAATAAAAATGTTAAAATGTGAATAAGTAAGATGTTTTCTTGCTAGGAAAAAGCTTGGTTTAGTCTCCTGAATGGAGCTGCATTCGCAACTTTAAACTCATTTTCCATATAGTCCAGTGGATTAGAAGCCAGAAGGCCTACATTCTAATCTAGTTCTGTCCCTGACTCCATGACGTTGGGTAAATCACTTAATACCAGAGGGTCTTTATTCTCTCATTCACAAGGTGGAGGAAGGACTGGAAATACTTGGGTTTCCATTTTCCCTCCTGCAGCTTCAAAGTTCTATAATTCTGTTCTAATTTTTAGATAGTTGGTTAACTATAACTATCCCCCCTTTCTGTACAGAATATCCAAAATAATATACTGACTATAAAGAAAGATACCTCAAAATTCCTTAATTCCCTTAGAAACTTCTCACTTGGCAAACCTCACCTTAGGCCTGGCAGCAGGTCCCTTTTCACAGAGATCTATTCACAGTATCACTCAAGTCTCAACTACCACTAAACATTTTCTTTTTTTTTTTTTTTTTTTAACGATTTTATTTATTTGAGAGAGAGAGAGAGAGAGCACATGAGGTGGGGGGCACAGATGGTAAGGGAGAAGCAGGCTCCACGCTGAGCAGGAAGCCTGATGCGGGGCTCGATCTCAGGACCCTGAAATCATGACCTGAGCCGAAGGCAGATGCTTAACTGCCTAAGCCACCGTGGTGCCCACTAAACATTTTCATAAACTAAAATAATAATCAAAATCTATTAGAACAGTTTCTGAAACACACTGGCATCAGATTTATATTACTAGGTCTCATTTTATCAAATTTCCCAGTAAAGATAGGATTTTGGTAAAACAATATGGTTTACAATAGCAATCAGCCAAATAACCCAGAAAACACAAAACGTGCTCTCCGTGTGTTATCAATAAAAGGAGGAATTCTTGGAAAAGGATAAAGGCTCAATTTAACTGTTAAATATCCATTTTCCAAAGGGGGGGGGGACCCGAAATCATATCTAAACATTTCTAAACATGGCAGCTTAAGTATCTATTAAAAGACAACAAAAATACCTAGACTAAAAGTAGAATATGGTCCATAATTAGCTGTAAGCCAAAAACTAAATATGCTACATACAATGCAAAAACTACTCTTACTACAGAGCATAAAAACTGAGTCATTTTCCAATATTCAGTTTCTAAATAATAAAAAGATATATGCTATACTATACACGAAAGAAAATTCTAGATTTAATAGTTATAATTAATAAGCAATTAGATACCCAAAACTACATGATCTCTATCCCTAAAAAGTTAGTATCTCATCTCCATTTTAAAAGTGAGGAAACTAAAGCCCAAAGAGGTTAAGCAACTTGTCTAGTAATGGCAGGTAGTACCCGAATCTAACTCTAAAGCCCATACTTAAGGGAATGTAACTGACACATACCCGGCTGTCTTGGTATCTGCTGTGTGGATTCCACCTTTAATCTTCTCTGGTGTAAACATTATTTCTGTTGAGCCGATTTCTGCCCCCTCCAGTTGCCCATCACACAAATCTCGAATCATTTCCAGTCCGGATAAATGTTGAGGCCTTCAGGTCATAATACTGCATCAAAACGTGTGCATTCAGACTGCCTATAGCCCCACATTTTATGACCCACTTATAAAACTGTAATGGCAAGAAAAGAGCAAGGTCTAACCACAACAATTGCCGTATCTTCAGTGCCAGAGCTTCTTTTGGGTTTTTATGGACCTAGACTACCTGCTTGAAGGCATCATTTGGTTCCTTCCAAACCACTTACTTTGGCTAAAAGCACATACACGGGTGCATTGTTGCAAATGAGAACTATGCAAAGAGGAAAACTGAAAAACTATCCTAGGGCCACCAGTCTCGCTTGCGTGTCATTGAATAATCTATGGAACCTGTTATGGGCTGAATTGTCTTCCTCCAAAATTCTTATGTAGATGCCCTAACCCCTAACACCTCAGAATCTGACTCTATTTGGCATTAGGGCCTTTAAAGAGGTGATTAAGTTAAAAAGAGACGGGTCAGCTGGCTGGCTCAGTCAGCAGAGCATGGGATTCTTGATCTTGGGGTTGTAAATTATAGCCCCATGTTGGGTGTAGAGATTACTTGAAAATAAAATCTTAAAAAAAAAAAAAAAAAAAAAGAGGCAGTTAGGGTAAGCCCTAAACCATTCTCTGTGGTATCTTTGTAAAAAGAGGAGATTAGGACATACAGAGACCTCAGGGGTACACATGCACGTAAGGATGACCATGTGAAGAGGCAGCAAGAGTGAGGCCATCTCCAAGCCAAGGAGAGACACCGGGGAAAGAATCTTCCCGTATGGCCCTCAGAGGAAACGAACCCTGTCAGCACCTTGATCTTGGACCTGCAGGCTTCAGAACAGTGAGAAAAATAAATTTCTGTTGTTTAGGCCACCCAGTCTGCGGTATTTCATTATGGCAGCTCTAACAAACTAATGAAGTACATAACACAGCCTTAATCACCTGGATTTTCCTATTGATGAAAGTGATTGCTGCAAACAACTGCTGTGACTCAGGTAGCTATGTTCACACACATCAGTAATTGCCTTTTAATATTTTCAAAATGGAATGTGGATAAAATAAAAGACTAAGATTGCTGATCTATTACAATGTCCAAAGGAATCAGTTTGGCTTCAACCTGGGTCCCCTTCTAACAAGTGCATGTACCTGAAACTTAGCTAGGGACACACCCAGCTTCCCAGACAGAATGAAACAAGGTCAAGGGTCAATCAACGTTTTTCCCTGTCCACAACTGATAATTCTGATTGTACTCTCAACTTCTTAGAGGTCTGAATGAAAGCTAAAATAACACATCCATCTTAGGGTCCTTTCCTGAGCTATGATTCTAAGATGTGCAGCAGCAGAGAATACACTGGTTAAAAAGTGGGGTTTCCTCTGACCCTACAGGCTGTTCTGCCCTGCCCATCTTGCTCGCTGCTGCAACCTTTCCAGGTACCTGGAATGCCCAGTGACGTGAAAAAACATCTTAAAAGACATCTCATCAGGATGCTAGAGAACTCTAGCTATGCAGAAAAAAACGTGGACTTATTTTCTCAACTTGCCCCTGAGGCTTTCAAGATCGCACAGCCCCGGCTACCGCTAACAGCCCGGAACACAGCATGGTGCCCCGGGACCCTGGGGCCGGCTTCAGATTCCTCAACCTTGGGGCCGGATCTTACAAGCATCACCACCCGGGCTCCCAATTCCCCAGCCAGACAGGGCGACCCATACCCCAGGCCCCAAGCACCGCAGCCCGCCCCCCTCCCGGCGCAGGGCCACCCGCATCCCCCAGTCCCGCAGTCCCGCGGTCCGCCCCCTAGCTCACCTCAGGCCTGGCGTGCTGCGGCCAGCTCGGATCTTATGTACCCGCAAGGGGAGGCCCAGGAGACAGCTCAGGGCTGTAGATACCCTTAGGATCTGGCCGCCCTGCGAAGGGAGTGGGTAGGAGAGGAGAGAGAGAACATCATCAGATAGGAATGCTCGCCTCCCCAGCAGGGGCTTGCAGCGCCACCGGCCCTGCCCCGCGCCCGGCACTCACCCCTTCCATGATCCCGCCGTCCACCTCCACCCGCTGCCCCGCCATCTGGGGCGCTCTGGGGTCCGGCCCGCAGAGACAAAGCCTCCGCCGGAGCGGGAGGAAAAAGAGACGCTTGCTCCGGCCCCGCAGCTCCGAAACCTTCGTCCCCGCTGGGGGCCACGGGGTCTGGCGGAAACACGAAAGCACCGCCGGCTCCCGGAAAACCGGATGCAGCTGAAACAAACCCCGACACTCAGCGCCCGGAACGAGGATCGCCTGGCCCAGACGCAGTGCGCGTGCGCGCCACGCCGTGCTTAAAGAGGCGGTGCCCAGAACGTTCTTCAAATCCGGCGCTCTCTGGGAGGTGGGAAGGCGGCGTAGGAGGTAGCCGGGGGCACCGTAGAAAGGTTACGTTTCAACTCAAACCCGGTTCTCCAGTTGTCTCGCGGGCTTCTGCAAACCTCTGTGTTTATCTCTTTTCTCAAGGATCCTGCTGTATCCAGAGCTGAAGAATTTTAGAGCTGAGGATGGAAGAAAGGTCTGGATCCTGCAATGCACCGACCACCTTCTCTCTGGTCGGGTTTGCCTTTTCTGCAGACTGCCCCTTGATACCCGTGAGCCCATCATTGCTCACAAGGGTGTGTGTTCATGTGTGTGTATGTAATAGTAGTAGTAGTACTATTAGTATTCTTTTTCTCTTCTGAAACATAATTTATTTGGGGATGGGTGGGAAAGGGCAAAATTAGAATCAGTAGTATAATGTTCTAAAAAAACAAAGTAATGTCACCTTGTCCAAGAGCGAGGGCAAGTTCATGCCAGTGCAACTAACGTCATTCGCCTCAGACCATGGCAGAAACAACAGTCACCTTCTTGATTCTGTTTGTGGCTCAATTTCTACAGTAATTGAGTATTCCATAATATGCAAGCCTCTAGGTAAGCAAAGAGTAAGGCAGCTTCTACCATGAACTTACTGGAGGTGTATTTGAGACACTGAGAAGTAATCAGTTACAACGTTATTCTCAATGGTAATATAAATAATATTTAATATATACTATCTTACAGTTAAGTAGGAGGACACAGAAATTAGAATATGATAAACCACAACAATAACAGACATTTATTGGGCATTTACTTGAGTGCCATCCATTGCATGCTTTCACAACCTGTTGAACTACTTATTATTTTTACCCCTGTTTTACAACTGCATGTGTTACAAAATTTGCTGCAAGTCCGCACAGTTGTTAACTAGAAGACTGGGTGATCTGAGGTAGATACCATTGTTTCCTTTTTTTTTTTATTTTATTTTATTTATTTATTTGACAGAGATAGAGACAGCCAGCGAGAGAGGGAACACAAGCAGGGGGAGTGGGAGAGGAAGAAGCAGGCTCATAGCAGAAGAGCCTGATGTGGGGCTCGATCCCAGATCGCCGGGATCACGCCCTGAGCCGAAGGCAGACGCTTAACCGCTGTGCCACCCAGGCACCCCGATACCATTGTTTCCTAATCCTATGAGATTGTTGTACTATAACTAATCCTAAGAGATTGTTCTGCCACTTTTGTGACAGATATGTTCTGGGAACACAAACTTTATATACTTAATCAAATCTGGGACACTATAATATCAGGGATTAGCCATAAGACATTAATCAGGGAAGTAGTCATATTTGCATTTTAGAATGTTGACTTTGACAATATGGAGAGGGTAAATAAGGCTAAGAGCATGAAGAGAAAAATGACAATAGTGTAATAATCTAGGCAAGAGATAATGAGAATTTTTTTTTAAAGAAAGGTGGGGTTTTGTGTTTTGTTTTTTTTTTAATTTATTTGAGAAAGAGAGAGAGAGAGTGTGTGTCAACATAGGAGCAGGGGGAGGGACAAAAGGAAAGGGAGAGAGAGAATCCCAAGCAGACTCCCCACTGAGTGTGGAGCCTGTTTCAGGGGCTCAATGCCTCAACCTTGAGATCATGAGCTGAGCCAATTCAAGAGTCGGAACCTTAATCAACTGAGCCAGCCAGGCGCCCCAAAAGATAATAAGAATTCGAAGCAAGGCAATAGCAATGGGGATAGAATAGTAAAGCTCTACTCCTATTTGACATCTTAGATCCTGTTGTACAAACTTAACCTTCTCAGGATCCTTGGCCTTCTTCATTTCTAACTTTGCTATGAAATCCTGCCTCTCATCCATTTGCCTCATTCTAACTACTTCCAGTGGTAGGAGGAAGTAAACAAGATGGTAAGGTACTGGAGAGACTAGCAAGGCAAGAGTAAATAATAATAAGCATTTATATAATGCTTTCATATACATTTTCTGTGTTAATGTTCACCACAAAGCTGTGAGGTCAGTGTTACTGTATCCATTTGGCCAATGAAGAACTGAGACCTAGAAAATCAAAGTGATATGCCAAGGTGACGTAACAAGTAAGTGGTAGAGTTGGGTTAGATCCTGGGTCTTTGCAATTATCTACAAAGAAAAGACATTTTTAAGCTGACAACGAATTCCTCAACAGAACAATGGAAGTAGAGAAGATCATGGACTGGGTGCCTGGCTGGCTCAGTACGTAGAGCATGGGACTCTTGATCTCAGCATCATGAGTTCAAGCCCCATGTTGGGCATAGAACTTACATTAAGAAAAAAAAAAAAAAAGACAACGGGGCGCCTGGGTGGCTCAGTCCTTAAGCGTCTGCCGTCAGCTCAGGGAATGATCCCGGCGTTCTGGGATTGAGCCCTGCATCGGGCTCCCTGCTCAACAGGAAGTCTGCTTCTCCTCCCATTCCCCCTGCTTGTGTTCCCTCTCTCTCTGACTCTCTCTCTGTCAAATAAACAAATAAAATCTTTATTTAAAAATTTTTTTAAAAAAGACAACAGATTCATATCTTTAGAATGCTGACAAAAAATAACCGTCAACATAGAATTGAGTCCCCAGCAAAATTATCTTTCAAGAATGAGAATGAAATAAAGAAAAGTTTCCAGATACACAGAAAACTGAGTTTAAGATACTTTATAGAAGATGTACTTCAGAAAGAAAAATTACCTCAGGGGCATCTGGGTGGCTTAGTTGCTTACGCCCTGCCTTCTGCTCAGGTGATGATCCCAGTGCCCTGGGATCAAGTCCCACATCATCAGGCACCTGGCTCAGCCTGCTTCTCACTCTTCTCTGCCTGCTGCTCTCCCTGCTTGTGCGCTCCTCTCTCTCCCTTTCTGTCAAACAAACAAACAAACAAACAAAAACTTTAAAGAAGAAAAATTGCCTCTAAGGGAAAGTCTGATGTGTAAGAAGAAAAAAGAAACAAAGAAATTGTAAACATGTCAGTTTCTCTAAAAAAGCATTACATAAAATAATACCAGACAACAAAAGTGTGTAAGTCAAGAAGTGGATGACTAAAGTTAAAGAATTCTAAGGTCTTCTTTGGGCATAAAGTTAAAACATTAATTGATTTAAGACTTTAAGATAAGTATGTAAGTGGGGTGTCAAGGTGGCTCAGTCGGTTAAACATCTGCCTTTGACTCAGGTCATGATGATCTCAGGGTCCTGGGACTGGTTCCCTGCCCGGTGGCGAGTCTGCTTGTCCCTCTTCTTCTGTCCCTCCCCCCCACCTTGTGCCCCCCCGCCCCGTGCTCCCTCTCTCAAATAAATACATAAAAAAAATTTTTTAAAGGTAAGTATGCAAGTTAAAATTCAAGGGTAATCAATAAAGTAGCATTGTGTATAACATCTAAATGAGCTGGAAGGAAGAATAAACTAAGGGGAAAATACACTTCCATTTTTAAAAAAGAAAAATTAGATCAGCATAAAAAAGGATATGAAGAAAGCGCTAAAGCAAGAAAGTAGAAATAAGTTCACATATACAACTAATAAAAGTGAAACTATAAAGTAGTTTTGGTTGAAAGCCAGAGATTGGTTCTTTAAAAAAATATTCCATTTGGGGGTGGGTCTGCCTTTGGCTCAAGTCATGATCTCCAGGTCCTGGAAGGAGGTCTGCCTCTCCCTCTCCCTCTCCGCCCCTCCCCCACCCTTGCTCATGGGCTCTCTCTCTTTCTCTCTCTCTCTAATAAATAAAATCTTTTAAAAAAAATTCCAGAGGCACCTAGGTGGCTCAGTCTTAGGTTAAGCATCTGCCTTCAGCTCAGGTCATGATCTCAGGGTCCTGGGATCCAGCCCCGCATCAGGCTCCCTGCTCAGTGGAGAGTCTGTTTCTCCCACTCCCCTGCTCATGCTCTCTCTCTCATGCTCTCTCCCTCTCTCAAATAAACAAATAAAATATTTAAAAATTAATTAATTAAAATGCACCAGTGGCAATGAAAATATTAATAAATAAATCCAACAATGTTTATAAAATACTATACATTATGACCAAGTTAGGATTGAAGATTAGTTTAACATTAGAAAAATGTTATGATGGTGTATCAAAACCCTAAGATTATGTCAATAAATGAAGAAAAAGCACTTGAAAAAAAATCAAGATCTATTTAAAATAATTCATGGTGAAACAAGGCCAAACAAAACTAGAAATAAATGTAAACTCCCTTAACCTGATTAAGGGCACCTGGAAAACCCTACAGCAAATTTCATTCTCAGTAATAGTAAAACATTAGGCATCTTCCTTTTAAAACTAGTAACAAGATAAGAATGCCCACAATTACAGCTTCATTTCAACATATGATAGAAGTCTAGCGAGATTCTACAAGAAAAAATAAAAGACATAAGATCGAACAGGAAAAAATAACACCATCATTATTCACAGGTGATATAGTTACCTACGTAGAAAACCTCTAAGAATCTTTAGATGTATTATTGAAAACATAGTTTCAATGAAATTCCAATCAAATGCCCATGGGGACTTTTAGAAGAAGATTGATTTGCAGAATCTCAAATTTATATGAAAGAACAAGAGGGCAAGAATAACTTTAAAAAGAATGAGGTTGAAGGCACCTGTCCTCTTAAAATCCTGAATTTCTATAAAGTAATTAAGATAATGTGAGATTGGCATAGTGATAGACAAATAGACTACTTAGTGCCCAGAAATGGATTTCTAAACAGATGAGATGGCAGATCTGTGGAAAAGGAGGAACTCCTCAGTTTATGATGCTGGAAAAATGGGTTAACCATAAGGAAAAAATGAAATTGGATTTCTATCTCACGCCATACATAAAAACTATTTCAAGATGGTTTAAAGACTTAACTGTTGTATGCTACATACAAAAATTAACTCAAAATGGATCAAAGTCTTAAATGTAAGAACTAAAGCTGTAAAATTCTTTTTTTTTAAGTTTTATTTTTATTTAAGTAATCTCGACAGCCAACATGGGGCTCAAATTCATGACCTTGAGATCAAGAGTTGCATGATCTTCTGACTGAGCCATCCAGGCACCCCTGTAACAATAAAACTCTTTAAACATAGATGTAAATCTTCATTGACCTTGGATTAGTTAATGATTTCTGAGATATGACACCAAAAGCACCAACAATTAAAAAAAATAAATTGGACTTTGATTAAAATTAAAAACTTTTGTACTTCAAAGATACCATCAAGAAAGTGAAAAGACAAACTGCAGAATGGGAGAAAATATTCGTAAATCATATATCTGAAAAGAGTGTAGTATCTAGAATATATAAAGAACGCTTACAACTCAAAAAGATAACCCAATTTGAAATGCATAAAGGATTTGAATAGACATTTCTCCAAAGAAGATATACAAATGGCCAATAAGCACATGAAAAGATGCTTAACATCATTTCTCATTGGTAAATGCAAATCAAAACCCCAATGAAATATAAGTTCACACTCCACTAGTGTGGCTATTAAAATAAAAGACCAATAATAAGTGTCGGTGAGGGTATGAAACCAGAACCTTTCTATACTGCTAAAGGGGATGTAAAATGATGCAGTCACTTTGGAAAACAGTTGGACAGTTCCTCATAAAGTTAAGCATAGGGTTATCATGCTACCCATCAATTCCAGTCTTAGATATATACCCAAGAAAAATGAAAACCTATGTCCACACAAAAACTTGTACAAGGAAAAAAAAAAGAAAACAGAAAAAAAAACTGTACAAGAATGTTCATAGCAGCATTATTCATAATAGTTCCAAAATGGAGACAACCCAAATATCTATCAACTGATGAGTGGATAAACAAAAGTGTGCTATATCCACACAATGAAATATTATTGAGCCATTAAAAGGAATAAAATACTGATACTGATACATGTGTAATATAGATGAACCTTGAGAACATTATGCTAAGTTAAAGAAGCCAGTCATAAAAGAACACATATTGTATGATTCCATTTATATGAAATGAAATGACTGAATAGGCATTTTCAATTTTAAAATTACAAAACCAAAAATGACTTAAATGTGAAGGAAATATAGCAGACTACCTTCAGAACTTTGGATTAGGAAGTATTTCTTTTTTTTTCTTTTAAAGATCTTATTTATTTATTTATTTATTTGAGAGAGAGAGAGACAGAGAGTGGGGGAGGAAGAAGGACAAGTAGACTTCACGATGAGTGCGGAGCCTGACATGGGGCTTGATCCAAGGACCCTGAGATTATGACCTGAGCTGAAATCAAGAGTCAGACTGTTAACTGACTGAGTCACCCAGTTACCCCAATTGAGAAGTATTAAGACAGAAAAAGCACTAACCATACAGAAAAAAACAAACAAACATATATTCAACCATGTTAAAAGGAAGAACTCTGTACACCAAAGACACTTATAAAAGGGCAAAGACAGGGAAGAAGATACCAAAAACACAAATAAATGAAAAAGCATTGCAATCTAAAATATATAAAGAACTCCCACACAAATCATCAAGAGAAATACATACACACAATAACGAAAAAATAAGCTAAAAACATGAGCAGGCACTTCAAGAATGATTGATAAACATAAGAAAATGTGTTCGACCTTATTAACAATCAGGGAGTTCAATTTAAGAACATGATACCATTTTATAATTACTATGTTGGGAAATATATTAACTGTTTAAGTGCAACAATATCAAATCAGAAACAGTGCATACTCCCTTAACAGCTGCTGTGTATTTTGCACCATCATGTTGGAAAACAATATAGCATTATCTCGGGTAAAGTTAAAGATAAGTATAATCTTGGGGTGCCTAGGTGGTTCAGCCAGTTAAGCAACCCACTCTTCATTTCGGTTCAGGTCATGATCTCAGGGTCATGAAATCCAGCCCTGTGTCGGGCTATGCGCTGAACATGGAGCCTGCTTAAGAGCCCCTTTTCCTTCTCCCTCTGCCCCTCCCCGCTTGTGCTCTCTCTCTTTCTCTCAAAATTAAAAAAAAGAAAAAAAGATAAGTATAATCCAGGTCTCCACAATTCTATTTTTTTAGTTTATTTCAGTAATCTCTACACCCAATGTGGGGCTTGAACTCACAACCCTGAGATCAAGAGCTCAACCACCTGAGCCAGCCATGTGCCCCTCCACAATTCTATTTTTAAGTATATATCCATGTCTTACTAATCAAAGTGTAATTGGCTAACCAGTAGCAACTGTATCACCCAGAGCTTGTTAGAAATGCAGAATATCATCAGGCCTCATCCAGATCTATTGAATTGGAATCTGCATTTTGACAAGATCCCCAGTTGATACTAATGTTCATTATAATCTGAGAAGCACTGCCCTAAAGAAACTCTTGCACATGTACCAGGAGAAAAGAATATATGTAGCAGCACTAGTGGTAATAGCAATAGCAAAGAAATGGAAACAGCACAAATGTTCACTGCATAGAGAATGGATAAATAAATTGTGGTATGGTCATAAAAGCTAGTTGCAGAAAGATACAATTTGATACCATTTTTATAAAACTCAAAAATAAGCAAAGACAAACAGGGTATTGTTAGAGATTCATATATAACATATGGAAACAAAGGTATGCTGAACACACAATGCAGGATAATGTTTACCTCAGTGAGAGGAAGGATTAAGAGGAAGAGCCGACAATGTGATCTTCCTGAGAATAGGAAAGGTTTTATTTCTTAAGCTGGGTAATGGGTTCAAGGTTTTTGTTATTATAAGCAATTTATCTATGTGTTACATTATTCTTTTGTAAATATACAATGTAACACAAATTTTAACAGCTTCATTGAGCTATGTACCGTAAAATTCACTTGTTTTAAGTTTACAATTCGATGATTTTTAGTACATTTTACAGTTATGCAAACATCACCACAGTCTGGTAGTAGGAAATTTCCATCACCACAAAAAGATTTTCCATTCCCATTCCCAGTTATTTGCCATTTCCCATTCCCATGCCCAGCCGCAGGCAACCGCTAATCTGTTTCCTGTCTCTGTAGATTGTTTTCTGTCTCTGTAGATTATTTTCTTTGGACATTTCATATAAATAGAATCATGCAATATATGACCTTTCAGATCTGGCTTCTTTTACTTCCCATAATATTTTTGAGGTTCGTCCATGTCACAGCATGTACCAGTGTTTCAGTCATTTTTAAGGATAAATAATATTTTATTATGTGAATATACCACATTTTATTCATCCATTCACCTATTGAAGAGTATTCGAACTGTTTCTAATTTTTGACTATTAAAAATAATGCTATTGCCATTATTCTTGTACTAGTCTTTGTATGGACATATGTTTTCATTTCTCTTGGGTAGATACCTAGCAGTGGAACTGGTAAGTCATAATCAGTCATTTTGTTAATTAGGAAAAGGGAAAAAATGGTTCTTTGGTTCTTTTGAAATCAAGCAAAAGGATTAACTAGTAAGTAGGTGGCATTAACTATTGATGCTGAAAGATAAGGACACACAATACTGAATGTGGAAGTAGTAATTCAATGAGGTCAAAAGAGGGTAAAAAAAGAATAACCAAATATTTTCTTGGGAGAAGGTAGAATTAAAGGGAAAGTTAAGAGGAAGAAGGTGGTATAGGGGCCCTGGGAAGAAAATAATTCACTTCAAAGTCACAGCTACTATATCCTCTTTTTAAAAACACACACACACACACGTGAGATTATCAAATAAATAGTGCCTATAAAATGTTTTTGTTAACAGGAAAGTTAAAAAAATTAAAGTTCTTTTGACTTTCCAGATTTTGTTATAAAAGTAATGATTTGAATTTATTGCTTACAGTAGTTTGTATGTGAAATATACTGAAAAGCAAATAAAGCAAAAATAAAGTGTGAGTTTGGGTAATATTAGACAGTAAATTTGTGAAAGAACTGAGAATTTGTTTCACAGCCACTAACCGTCAATGTTGAGGATTTATAATGCCTTTGTTCCCATGTTTTTGTCTTTGATTCTTTAGATATCTGTACAGATTTTAATTTCCATCTAGAGGGCAAAAACCAGGCAAATGTCATCCCAGAAGTTTTTTAGAAATTGGTGTCCTAATTGCCCTGAGAAAGATTGATTATTAAAGCTCTGATCTTTTATTTTCCCCCCAATTAACTTGACCTGAATTTGACATTCTCCAAGAGCCAAGTAAATCAAGGTTATATGCCTGTGATACATATTGTATATGCTGGGCAGCTGCATCTGACAACATTCTGTAAGAAGAAAAGATAATGTTGGTATCTTTATTTTAGACATGAGGGTAACCTTCATCTTCTGTGGAAAAAAAATTGAAAAGGCAACTTCGGTTACCAAGAACCCTCAATGGGAGTTAGGAATACCAGTCACTGGGTAGGATTCCAGCATGGATTCCAGTCCAGCATTGTGACTCAATTAGTGGTACTGAGTCTTGCTACAAAGTATAGAAATATCCCATTTTCTGTAATCAAGGCGGGTACAATACAAGCTGAAAGGGGGAATTTTCCTACTCATCAGGTCTTCACCATAACACTCTCTAAGTAAGTGCCCTTCCTTTTTGTTCCCTTAACAGTCTCTATTTCTACTACACGGATGAAAAAGATGATCGTTGGTGGACACAGCAATGGCTTGCCCAACTTCGTCTCTGAAATTAACGTTGAGCTACCTCCTCCCCACTTTTTCCCTTCCAGCGTGCTCTTTTACCTTCGCGCGGGACTATTCGCCCCCTAGTATTTATCTCAGGCCCCGCCCCGCCCGCTGGTTGGCTTTGGGTTGGGAGGCTCGTTCCTTCCCTCGCCATTGGCCGCTCGGGGGGGAGGTGCGTTTCCCGGCTCCCGATAGGTCGCCCCCGCGAGACAAAGCTAACAACCACGCACCATTTGTCATTTCCGGGTAAGATGGCTGCATTGCGTGTGCTGAGGACCTGGAGCCAGACTGGTGGGCGGCTGGTAAGCGGTTTGGGGCTGATTTGAGGTCGGGAAGGAGTGATTGGTCGCTAGTATTCCTGAGGAGGTGTGTTACTTTGTCGTCCGAGTGCCAGGCAGACAGGGGACGCGTGATGGAGAAGTGGAAGGATGTATGCTAAACGAAGGGCAGAGAGGGTGCCGAGCGGACCGGTCCGGAGAGCCCACTCTCTCCTCACCTGGCCGCCTTTCTGTCGCGACTCCATCTCCTTCCAGCTTATCTACACCCAGGCCCTTCTAGCCTTTCACCGTTAGCCTTTTATTGGGCACCATCTAGGTGCTGGGCATTGTGATAGGCGCTGGGGATATGGAGATATATAGTCATTCAGCATTTATTGAGCACCCACTGTGTGCCAAACACTGACAACACGACCCCTGTCTCGGAGAACTACAGTTTAGAGGAAGAGACCCGTAAAGTAGTCCTTTCTTCCGAGGAGTAGAGAGAGTCAAGCTTCATTCTGAGGACCTGTAATGTATCTTTACACTTTACAACCTTTTTATCACCAGAGCTACGACCTACCACCATCTCCCCTGAAGTTTCTCCCTTTGAACAACCATTTAGCACCAAACATCCCAGTAGCCATAGTGTTTCGTCCTATTTGCATAGCGTTTTTCCTTCTGGGATCCCTCTTCCCTAAGGTCTTACAGTGGTCGACCCCTGATCTTACAAAATCTGTTAAGAGCCTGCTGTGTACCAGGAACTGTGCTAGGCACTCGGGAAGCAAATGTGAATAAGAGAGACCCCTGCCCTCTCAGATTAATTACAGCCTTGTGGTGGAAGGCAGGGGAGAAATAGATATAAGCAATTAGGACATCTTGATAAGTGCTATAATGGGACATTATAGAGTTACAGAAACACATAGGTGGGGTCTTGGGGGGTCAGAGAGGAGTTCTCAGAGGATACTGTGGAACTTGAGATTTGCACCGTGATAGGTATTGGTCTCTCTTTTGAAAGTTCTCCTTGCTTGGCTTCTGTGACACCAGCTTCCCAACATTCTTCTTCCTAGATGTTAGGCCACTCCATCCCAATCACCTATTTTCCTGCCTGACTTTTTAAATATGCTTTGGTGTTTTTAAGGGCTCTGACTTTGGCCATCTGTATTTTCTGGACTATTTCAGCCACTTCTTTGAATTTAGTTTGCCATCTGTATATGCTGATGATTCCTAAAGTTCCCCAGTCTTCAAGCCAGCTCTACTCCAGACCCATATATATCCTACTGTCCTGGAAATCTCCAGTTGCATGCATATTAAGTATTTTTCAGCTGCAAGTAATAAAAGCCCAACCAATAAATGGGAAATTAACTATCGATGCATCCCAAACCTAGATGGCAGCTGGCATTGGTTAAGTGGCTCAAACTTAATCAGGGTTGTCATTTCAACAATTCATGTGGCCTTTCCCTCACAGTTACAAGAGGGCTACTACAACTTCATATTCAAGGCAGGAAGGAGGAAGGGGTGGTACGAGCAGACTCTTTGGCCAAGACTATGTTACATGGCCACTGCTAACACAAGGGGTCTTGAAGAAGCTAGCATTTAGGCATCTCACAGAGTCTACCCTAATGCCTCAGAGGCACATCAGATTCTGGGTTCCAGAACTAAACCCTCAGACCTGTTTCTCTTTTGGTTGTAGCCTATAAATCTCCAAAATTTAGTCATTATTCTCCATCTTGCCCCCAACTGCAACTATCCTGGTCCTTCCTAATTGGACGTTCTGCCTCCAATCAGTGCCTCTCCAACCCATTCTCCACAGTATAACCAGGGTGGTCTTATAAAGACATACATTTGAGAATGTCATTTCCTTGCTTAAAACTGCCGCAAGCAAAATGTCCAAAATCTAAAAGACTATGAGGCAATTTATGATCAGGTCCTTCCCAGATCTCTCAGGCTTCATTTCTTGCTGAAACCTACCCACGCCAACCCCCACTCTGACACTTCCCTCACCCTTGCCCCACACTGAACCATACTGGAAGTACATTGAGTTTCAGTTAATTAAACACACTGCTCTCTCTCAACTCCAGACTCCAGACCTTTGCACATCTATTTCCTCTGCTTTAAAGACTCTTGCTTTCTTTCCCTATGGCCTNNTTTGCAAGACACCTCATCTCCTGGATTACTCCTACTCATCCCTTAGATCTTACTTTACGTTTCTTTCTTTTGTGTATGTTTTTAATACTCTGTTTCTCCCATTGTAACACTATGTCATCATCACCTCTTTAATTGTCTTCCTTTGAAGGTATGGACCATTCATCCCATGAGAGAAGGAATTCATCTATTTTGTTCTCTAATCCCAAGTGCCTGGCACAGTGTAGATACTCAATAAATATTTGTTGAACAACTCAATAAAAAAGTCTATTTTTTCCATCTATTATAAAGTTATAAACAACAGGAGGTCTTAATACTTATAGTAGATTATTAACAAGGCCTTACTGTGTTGTGTTTTATACTCCCCTATTACATCAAGCATTTGACTTTTTTTTTTTTTAAGATTTTATTTATTTATTTGACAGAGAGAGACAGCCTGCAAGAGAGGGAACACAAGCAGGGGGAGTGGGAGAGGAAGAAGCAGGCCCCCAGCGGAGAAGCCCGAAGCCCGATGCGGGGCTCGATCCCAGAATGCCAGGATCACGCCCTGAGCCAAAGGCAGACGCTTAACGACTGCGCCACCCAGGCACCCCAAGCATTTGACTCTTGATTAACTTACATTGAATTAACATTGAACTTTTCTAATTTGTCTGTCTTCCTGTAATGAAGTATAAGCAACTTGAATTTAGGGACTGTATTCTGTAGCTTAGTTAGCTTTGAATTCCCAAGCCCAGCACAATCCCTATCTTTAGGAGTGTTCAACAACTGTCTGTTTTAAGTGTTATTTATTTCCTTATTGGAATCTGCTAAAACTTTGTTTCATCTCCTATTTTTTTGTATTCTGTTTCTGGAAAAAAAATGTCTTTATTTATTTATTTATTTATTTATTTATTTATTTATTAAGATTTTATTTATTCATTTGAGGGAGAGAGAGAGAGCACAAACACGGAAAGGAAGGGAGAGGGAGAAGCAGACTCCTTGCTGAGCTGGGAGCCCCATGTGGGGCTCAATCCCAAGACCTGGAGATCACAACCCGATCCGAAGGCCGACGCCCAACCATCTGAGCCACCCAGGCACCCCTGGAAAAAAATGTCTTTTTTAGCTTGACAAGTCATTTTTTCTCCTTCTCCCTTCTGTTGCTTTTTTATCTTCCCATTCAGCAGCTTCACGAATGTTTTTTAGCCTTCACATAATCCACTTAGTCACTATCACAGAAGGCCTGGTAGACTTAACATTGCTTTCTCCTTTCCACTGTAAAGCATTCAGGAGCCTGGTAGTTCATGCCCCAAATACTATAATAGTTTTTTAACTTTTTCCTCTCTTACTTGGCTTTACCTGTTATAATCTAATCAATAGGCTGCAACAATATTAATTTCTTAGTCCTTTTTCTCCAATAACCTGTAGTGTAAGAGTTCAAACTCCTTATCCCGACATTTACAGTCATCAATAATTTAGTCCTTGAGCCACTTACAATGCTCCCTTTTATAAATTTGATCAACCCAAATCAAGCAACTCACTGCCTGAGAAGACAAGTTCCAGCAGCAGTTCCTTTGTTTATTCTGTTCCTTCTGCCTTAAAAGTGCATTTTGGCTCTTTAATAATTAATGCTTATTATGCAAGGCCCACCTCAGCTCTTCCTCCTGGAAGCCTTCCCAGATCAAGTCAACCTGAAAAAACAAAATAAAACACAAAGAACTCTCTACTTAAACTCCTCTAACACCTACTGCCTATACTTATTACAAAAAACCAGAGCATACATGCCCATGCATGAGTATGTGTGTGTCTGTGTGTGTGTGTGTGTTTATTGTTTCAGCTAGGTTATAAATTCAAAGCAGGGATTATTTCTGTGATATGAGAGAAAGAGCATCAGCTTTAGAGTCACATTTACTTGGTTTCAGAGCTGAATTTTGCCATGTTTACTTTGTGACCTTGGACAAACCACTTAACCTCTCCGATCATTAGTTTCTCGTGTGTTTAAGAGGGCTAATGTGCCTATTATTCCAGAAGGTAATTGTGAGATAAAAAGATGATGATGCATTTCAAGACTTTTAAAGTACCCAGCCCATAGTAGGCATTCAAAAAATGTTTGATAGTTTCTGCCTCCCTTGCCTGATAAGCAGTTCTTCAGTAAAAGTTGCCGTTGTTGAAGGTAGGACCTTTTAGTAGTTTAATTTTCTTTCAAAGGTTTTTTAACAACTATTTTTTAAAAATCAAGGTGAATGCATGTAATTCAGAACTTCCATTTACTGCCCTAAATTAAAATTTATGAATGTCTGATGAAGTGAAGGTTGATTTATGCCTTTGATTCTGTTGTTGACGAAGAGCCAGGGTTGTGGGAGTTGAAGGGGAAAGAAAGGACACAGAAAATGGGTTTGGGAAAGATACTCTTTCACTATCTGCTAAGTTTTAAGCTATCAATTTTAGTTAGGTTTTATGTTTCCTGAATGTTAATAAGAATAAAATATATATTGCAAAGATTAGTGGCTTTATGATTATCTCTTAAGGTAAAAGTAAGATGCATGATAAGATTAAGTGTTTTAGGAAAGGGATCTTTAGTTTTTCTTTGCCTTCAGAAATCAGTAACAGCTTGGAAATTAATGTGAAATAGCACATAATAATTTAAATGTGTTATTCCTATTGGTAAAGCAAATATTTATTTTTATATTATTTGCTGGCAGAAAAAGAATAAAATTCTTGTTTATAAATACATATTATAGTATGGATGTAATACATAACATAATTTGTATTATAATATAACTTTAAAATTTTAAGGCTAATCACCACTAAAGAATCAAGTACATGATAATAAAGTAATTTTTAAAATTCAAAGTAACTCCTACATTAATAAAAAAATTTCATATACATACCAGTATTCTCAAATACAGTAAGGGGGTTAGAAATTTCTATACATCATGTTTTGGGGTGCCTGGGTGGCTTGGTCATTAAGCGTCTGCCTTCGGCTCAGGTATGATCCCGGCGTTCTGGGATCGAGCCCCGCATCGGGCTTCTCTGCTGGGAGCCTGCTTCTTCCTCTCCCACTCCCCTCGCTTGTGTTCCCCTCTCTCGCTGGCTGTCTCTCTCTCTGTCAAATAAATAAATAAAATCTTAAAAAAAAACACAAAAATTTCTATATATTATGTTTAAAAGTGTGATGTAGTTAACCAGGTATTAATAACATTGAAATACTAATTTTCAAAACAAAATAGTCTACCTTTCAGACACATAGGTTCTAATATATCAAGTTGAATAGATTCAGGTCTACTTATTTCTATTACATATTGTCTTGCATTATACTAAGATGTTATACAAAATGATTACATCTGAAGAGCCATCTGTAAATTATAGTAAGAAATTATAGTAAGAAAACCTTTCCCTA
>NW_024423564.1:21299165-21369212 GCF_017311325.1 Ursus maritimus
CACATGGTTCTCAGTGTCTTTAGATGCTAACAGTCAGTTTTTAATTCTTTAACAGTTTTATTTTAGGAAGTCTTTAGTGACTCGACTGCACCTACAAACTGATGTGTTCGTACAAAATACATCGTTAAAATTTCTTCACTTTCATAATTAATTTTAGGCAAGGATCATAAGCATAGAAACAAAACTGACAACAAAGGATGTAGTTTTACTAAATTATAAAAGAACAAAATAATGTTCTCTGGGTGCTAGAGTTTAAGCCCCTTTGATTTCTTGAATAGAAATACTTAAGAAATAACCAATCTTAATAAACTTGATTTGCACTGATTTCTGGTTTTGGCCAGTTCAGATTTTGGCCTGGATAATTTCATATTGTTTGTATTGTGATAATGACTGTTCTACTTTTAGAATAGACTTGAAATTCAATATGTACTCACAGAGAGTACACATTCACAAAAGCTTTTTTTTTGTTTTCTCATCTTTAGATTTGTGTTCGCTACTTTCAAACATGTATGAATGTTCATGTTTTGAAGCCAAAATGTGTGTGTTTCTTTGGTTATCCTTCATTCAAGTACAGTCATCCACATCAGTTGCTGAAAACAACTGCTGGTAAGTATGATCTTAAAATAGCCTATATAAAATAATGTTTTATATCATACTCAGAACTTTTAAAAAAGTAATCGAAGACTTAAAGTAAAAAAAAGTTAACCTTTTCTTTCTAGCTCAGCCCTCCTTGCTTTCCCTGAATCTATCCTTTTCTTATTTTCTTTTTTCTGAGCCCCCCCATTCCTTTCATATCTTTACATTAATGCTTCTGTCTTCATAATGTTGGAAGTGGGTTGTCTTGGGCCATCTGTTCTTTATCATCTGGCTCATCTAATTGCGATAGTCAGGTAAATTGTTGACTTAGTGGATTGTATCCTTATACTGTCACTGTATTATTGGTTGAATGAAGCACTTACCTCAGTCTGTTGTGTTAAGATTGTGTGATGAAACAAAGTGTTCCTAAATAGAAAGTTTTCTGACCAAAAAAAAAAAAAGTGTTCTGACTTTTACCATCTAATTACTTTTCTTACATCTTTTTCTACCCTCAGTAAAGAACTTGAGGCTTCAGTATTAGATTTTGCGAAGACACTAGGATTTTTTTTTTGATGTTCTATTTAGAACTCTGATAAAGAGCCCTAGACTTTTGTTACATCATTAAATTTTTGAAAGATACTTGATGCCTTAGTCTGTGCAAGCAATGAAAAATGGGGGAATTCCAGGCAGAGCCAACCCCTGAGATCAGTCTTTTCATAGGTTGTCTTCCACAACACCCTAAGATATGTAAACCCTGCCTTGGCCTTTTTTTTTTTTTTTTTTGATTTTTATTTTTAAAAGTTGATCTTTTCTCTTTATTTCTCAGAGAAAATAGAAGCCATTCAAGCAGAAACTCCTAACTTCCTGCTCTAGTCTCTAAACACTTACCTTGAGCTTTGGGTTCTCCGTCTGTCAGTTACTAGCTGTGTAACCTTAAGCAAGTTACTTAATTTCTTTCTATTTCATCATCTGTAAAATGGGAGTAATCACAGTGCCTAACTTATTGTATTGTTATGAGAATAAATTCATTTAACACAAATATTTATTGATCACCTGCTATCTGGCAAGGCGCTGTTCTAGGATACATTCTCTTCCTATATTCCCTAACTTGGTGAATACTTAATCTAGAAACCTGGAGCCTTCCTATATTCCCTATACATTCTTTTCCTATATTCCCTAACTTGGTGAATACTTAATCTAGAAACCTGGAGCCTTCCTGATTCCTATTTCACATCAAATTGATTACTGAGATCTGTTAATTTGACGTCTTACGTGATTCTTAAATCTGTCTTCTCTTTTTCAGACAGCTTTGAAAATATATAAATACATTAAATTCTATACTTCAGTTTTGTACCTGTAGTAGCCTAGCTGCTTTCTCTGTCATCCCTTTTCCAGCCCCATCCACCACATTCCTGCCAGGGAGGGTTCTTTCTAAAATTATACATTTAAAGTTACAGAGCTGAAATTGCAGATGGTATTCCCTATTGGTTAATTATTACTGAATAACAGCCCTGCCCACGACTTTAGGCTTAAAGCAACAATGGTTTATTATTTCTCAGATTTTGGGGGTTACCCGGGTGGTTCCTCTGCTGATTTCACCTGAGCTCACTGATACGACTATATTCAGCTAGAGGATCGTCTGGGCTGGAACGTCCAAGATGGTCTCACATACATGTCTGACACTTGGTGCTGGTTTTTGGGTGGGGCATCTCATTTCTCCTCAACATGGCCTTTCATCCTCCAGTAGACTAGATCAGCTTCCTTACTCAGGAATCTCAAGGCAGTATTCCAAGAGGGAGAGGGTAGAAGAAGCTGCAAGGTCCTTTGAGGTCTAGGCTCCAGAATTTGTACAACCTCACTTCTGCTATGTTCTATTGTCCAAGCAAGTGATAGGCCAGCATAGATTTAAGTAGTGGTAAATTAGACTCTACGTCCTATGGGAGCAGCTGCAAAAAATTTATGACCATATTTACTTACCACTGGCCCCTGATCACCTTCAGGATAAATTTCAAACACCTCACTGTGGCACGGCAAAGAAAGCCTTTTTTAATCTTGACTGATTTTTTTTGCCACATATACTATCTTCAGCCATAGAATTGTGTGTTATTCCCTAACCATGCTATGCACTATATTTCCATGTTCTGCTTGCACGTGCTGTTCCTTGAATAATATTGTTTTGAATAGAGGTGCCATAATATATTTACTTGTCATTTTTTGGTGACTTAGGTTGGTATTCTGGGTCTTCATTTTAACTCTATGATAACTATTCTTGAGCACAAATCTTTGTGTACCTCTCTTAGTTCCTCAGGGGAAAAAACTCTTAAAAGCAGAATTGCTTATTGAGTCAAAGATAGGGACTTTTTTTTTTTTTTTTAAGGCTTATGATACTTAATACCAAACTATTTCTTTCAGAAAGTTTCCAGTACTATGAGCAGCAGGCTGTGAGAGGACCGAACTTACTAGAGAGGAAATAAGAGGTGCCTAATACCTCCATGTCAAAAATGCATTTGTATTTCTTAACCATTAACTTATCTCCTCATATTTATTAAAGAAAACCTAAGGACCTGAATCAGCTTGCTGTGTGTTTTGTAAGCAATTTTGATGAATAGCAGTCTGAAGATAGAGGAGCACTCTTGAATCAGTTCAGAGCCACTTGTTACCCTGGAAAAGTGAGAGGATCCAAACCTACTTTCTGTTGACCAGAAATACTTTCTCTTGGGAATAATTACCATGAAGTATCACTTCCATCTAATTCTTACAAGAGTGGGGTAGAAATTCAAAAAGGGATAAACAATGGAAAGAGGAAGGAGAGGGACTAAAATTTAATGATAAGTTGGCAGAACATGGTTTGGAGAGATGAAAATTTTTCAAGTTTTCTAGATACGGACCTGCCTGATCGTTAGCCACTTAGAATGAGAAGAGTTACATGAAGTCAAAAGAGATCTAAGAGCAGGACGCTAATGGTTATTATAGTTTAATAACAGAAAACTAGGAGATCCAGCTAGCTGGGCCTTCTATACCCTTGTAAAAGAGTATTATTTTGGAAGTTGGAAAATGGAAGTGCTATGGCAGTTATCAGTAGGTCTGTGATGCTGACTAATTTATTTAAATCTTTGATGGTTATGAATGATGTTTATGCTTTTAAAAATTATAAAATATTTTTTTTATCTGTAAAATGCAATTGTTTCTGCCTCTGAGTATATTTTCTCATTTTAGTTGTGAAAGCATCTATTAGGAATACATTACTTATTTAATGAGAACATTTCTCATTTGTCTTTGAAGCTCTGCAGGGACAGATTGTTCAATTCAAACTCTCAGACATCGGAGAAGGGATTAGAGAAGTAACTATTAAAGAATGGTAAGTTGGGGCATTTGACTGGCTCAGTCAGTAGAGTATATGATCTTGATCTTGGGGTTGTAAATTCAAGCCCCAGGCTGGGTGTAGAGATTACATAAAAATAAAATCTTAAAAAACATGGTAAGTTATTCTGAAAAAGATTTTAAGTCAATGTAAAAATAATTTGTGTAAAAATAAGTAGGAATTATTTAAGTTGAGAGACTTCTTTCTATAATGATGCTTTTTTTTTAAAAGCAATAAGGTAGTTTGTGTTGCTTATATGTTGTTAATACAATTCATCATACATCATGATATTTTATTTGATGTAATTTCTTAAGGATTATTTTTTCTTCTTTTAAAAAATTTTTTCACCACCCACCCCTCACTTCAGCTGAAAAAGGGAAATAAGCCTGTAAAAGATGTTAACTTGATATGATCATGTGTTTGAATGGCATTTGTATATGGACTTACTATTTATTTCCAGACTATTTTAAAATCATGATATAGTCTAAGCTCTCTTTTACTATACTGAAAATGACCTCAGTAAGAATGCCAGTACATTTGACTCACTGTTCTCTGACAGTTTGCCTATATTTTTAGGATAGGTTAAAATAGAAAAAGAGGTATTAATCAAAAAGTAATTTTGGGAAAGGTTAAAAATTAAAAAAAAAAAAAAGCCTCGAAACAACCTTCATCATCCTTCTACCTCATTTCCTTCGTCGACCTTTTGGGAAAAAAAAGAAACGCCTCTGGGTAGTGAACGAATTTTTAAAGGTGTCTAGAAGTAGCAGTGAAGATGAACAAATAGATGCTCTCACCGTAGTTTTATACTTTTGAAGATCCTTTTAAGAGTCTGATTCAGCCACCTATACACTCTTCCTCTGTAGTTCTGTTATTGCTTTGTAGGTTAGAAAACAGTAAGAACGTAATTGTACCTTACGGTTATGTCTCTAGTTGCATTGTGGGATTAAGGAAAGAGCGATGGATGTCAAATCAAAAGAGCCTGACTCTGGGGGCGCCTGGGTGGCTCAGCCTTTAAGAGTCTGCCTTCCGCTCGCGTCATGATCCCAGGGTCCTGGGATTGAGCCCTGCATCAGGCTCCCTGCTTGGTGGGAAGCCTGCTTCTCCCTCTCCCACTCCCCTTGCTTATGTTCCCTCTCTCTCTGTCTCTCTGTCAAATAAATGAATAAAATCTTTAAAAAAAAAAAAAAAGAAGAGCCTGACTCAAACTTATTAACCTATCTTGCCTGGGACTCACTTGGTCTCTCCTGAGCATTGATTCTTAATGTGTAAAGTGGGGGAAATAGTACTTACTCTGCCATCTCATAAGGGTTATTGAAAGGCTCAAATAATATAATATATAGAAAATGCCTTTTAAATCTGCAGAGTATTATGTACATTTATGCTATTGGTACCTTTCTTTCTAAGACAAACACTAGGCTTTGTAGATTTTAAATTTTTTAACATTTCTTAATTTCTACCTCTTATTAATTCTCTAGACACGTATGTTTGATACAGGGTTTTAAGGTTCTTGGAAAAGGAGATTATTTCATTGCTAATGAAAATTAATATTTCATTAAATGAGAAACACATATTTGGTTAAGGTTTTTCAGAAGTTCTTTAAGAAATATTAAGAGCTTTCTTGAATTCTGTGTGCTTTCTCCCTAACTTAATATCTACAAATCTTAACTCAAGGGAAAAAAATATATGTATTGTAATGCAGTTGGGGGCACCTGGGTGGCTCAGTGAGTTAAGTGTCCAACTCTTGATCTTGGCTCAGGTCTTGATCTCATGGTTGTGAGTTGGAGCCCTGCATTGGGCTCCATGCTGGGCATGGTCTACTTAAAAAAAAGTGTGTGTGTGTGTGTATATATATATGTGTGTGTGTATATATATACACACACACACACTATATATATATATACAACATGTATGTATGTATACACTATATATACAATATGTGTATATATAGAGTGTGTATACTATATATATAGTGTATATATACATATACAATGTATATATACACACACATATATATACACACTGTATATATATATACACTATATATATAACATAGTTGGTAAAATGTTAAAAAGCAGAATTGTGTGCTACTCACTGAGAATAGAAATTCGAATGCGTAAGGAAGCATGATTTAACATTATGTAAGTGGCAGTAAAACATTATTTATTCTTCAAATTTGTAGCAGCAAATATATGGATAAAGAAGAAAAATACTTCAATTTCAAAGAGCCTTTGACCAACTTCCAAAACAAAAGTTTGCATTATATACGCGCTTTTGTCTTAAAGTCAGTTTTGTCTGATAGTAATAAAGCCAGTCCAGCTCTCTTTTGGTTACTGTTTGCATGATTTTTTTGGTGTGTATGTGTGGTATATGCGTTTTGTGTGTGTTGTGACCATATAATTGGAAGTTTATTTATGGATTTTCTATTTTGTTCTGTTGATCTACATGTCTGTTTTTGTGCCAATACCATACTGTTTTGATTATTATGGCTTTGTAATATAACTTGAAGTCTGTAATTTTGATCCCTCCAGCTTTGCTTTTCTTTCTCAACATTACTTTGGCTATTTGGGGTCTTTTGTGGTCCCATACACATTTTAGGATTGTTTGTTTGTTCTGTGAAAAATGCTGTTGGTATTTTGATAGGAATTGCATTAAATGTGTAGATTGCTTTGAGTAGTATAGACATTTTAATCATATTTGTTTTTCCAATCCATGAGCATGGAAGACCTTCCCATTTCTTTGTATCATCTTCAATTACTTTCATCAGTGTTTTATTGTTTTCAGAGTACAGGTCTTCACCTCTTTGGTTAGTTTTATTCCTAGATATCTTCTTATTTTTGGTGCAATTGTAAATGGGATTATTTTCTTAATTTCTCTTTGTGTTGCTTCTGTAGTGATATATCGAAATGCAACAGATTTCTGTACATTGATTTTGTATCCTGCAACTTTACTGAATTCATTTAGCAGTTCTAGTAGTTTTTTGGTGGAGTCTTTTGGGTTTTCTGTATAACAGTATCACATCATCTGCAAAAAGTGAAAGTTTTCTTTACCAATTTGGATGCTTTTTATTTTTGTTGTTGTTGTTGTCTGATTGCTGTGGCTAGTACTTCTAGTACGATGTTGAATAAAAGTGAAGAGAGTGGACATCCGTATCTTGTTCTTGACATTAGGGGAAAGGCTCTCAGTTTTTCCCCATTCAGGATGATGTTAGCTGTGGGTGTTTCATATATGGCCTTTATTATGTTGAGTTATGTTCCCTCTAAACCTACTTTGTTGAGGGTTTTTATCATGAATAGATACTGTGCTTTGTAAAATGCTTTTTCTGTGTCTATTGAAATGATCAGATGGTTCTTATCCTCTTATTGATGTGATGTATCAATAAGACTTCTGTTTGTTGGGAGTTTTTTTCACTGATTCAGTTTCTTTGCTGGTTGTTTGTCTATTCAAATTTTCTATTTCTTCCTGATTCAGTTTTGGTTTATATGTTTCTAAGAATTTATCCATTACTTCTGGGTTGTTCAATTTGTTGGCAGATAGTTTTTTATAATATTCTTTTACAATTGTTTGTATTTTTGTGGTAGTGGTGGTTATTTCTCCTCTTTCATTTGTGATTTTATCTATTTGAGTCTTTCTCATTTTTCTTGATATGTCTGGCTAGCGGTTTATCAGTTTTATTGATTTTTTCCAAAAGAACCAGGTCCTGGTTTCATTGATCTGTCCTATTTTTTTTTTTAATTTCTGTATCACTTATTTCTGCCCTAATCTTTTTTATTTCCTTCCTGATGGTTTTAGGTTTTGTTTGTTGTTCTCTTTCCTAGCTCCTTTGGGTGTAAGACTAGGTTGTTTATTTGAAACTTTTCTTGCTTCTTGAGGTAGGCCTATATTGCTATAAACTTCCCTCTTAGAACTTCTTTTGCTATGCCAAAGGTTTTGGACCTTGCGTTTTCATTTTCATTTGTTTCTCCCCCCCATTTTCATTTGTTTCTATATACTTTTCTAATTTCTTCTTTTATTTCCTGTTTGACCCATTCATCGCTTATTAGCATGTTGTTTAACCTCATAGTATTTGTGATCTTTCCAAATTTTTTCTTGTGGTTGACTTCTAGTTTGATAGCGTTGTGATCAGAAAAGATGCATGGTATGACTTCAGTCTTTTTGAATTTGTCAAGGATTGTTTTGTGGCTTAATATGTGATCTATTCTGGAGGATGTTCCACATGTGCCTTAAAAGAATGCATATTCTCCTGTTTTAGGCTGGAATGTTCTGAATATATCTGTTAAATCCATCTGGTCCAGATGACTGCCACCATCTTCCTGTCTTGCAGGGTGTCATTCAAAGCCATTGTTTCCTTGTTTATTTTCTGTTTAGATGATCTGTCCATTGATGTACGTGGGGTGTTAAAGTGCTCTACTATTATTGTATTATTGTTGATTAGTTCCTTTATTTTTGTTACTAACTGTTTTATGTATTTGGGTCCTCCCATGTTGGATGCATAAGTATTTACAATTTTATCTTCTTGTTGGATGTCCCCTTACTTATTATATAATGTCCTGATTTGTCTCTTATTATAGGCTTTGTTTTAAAGTCTGTCTCAACCAATGTAAGTATTGCTACTCTGGCTTTCTTTTCTTTTCTTTCCTTCTTTTCTTTTTCTTAAGATTCTATTTATTTATTTATTTTAGAGAAAGAGAGCACGAGCGGGGGAGGGACAAAGGGGGTGGAGAAAGAATCTCAAATAGACTCCATGCTGAGCACGGAGCCTGATGCCAGGGCTGGATATCTAGACCCTGAGATCATGACCCAAGCCAAAATCAAGAGTTGGAAGCTCAACTGACTGAGCCACCCAGGCACCCCATACTGCAGCTTTCTTTTAACATCCGTTTGCATGAATGGTTTCTCTGTCCCCACTTTCAGTCTCCAGGTATCTTTAGGTCTAAAATGAGTCTCTCGTAGGCAGCGTATAGATGGGTCTTTTTTTTTTTTTTGATCCATTCTGTCACCCTATATCTTTTGATTGGCATGTTTAATCCATTTACATTCCAAGTAATTATTGATAAATATGTATTTTTCACCATTTTATTGTTTTGTGGTTGTTTCTGAAGATTTTCTCTGTCTTTCTTTCATGGTTTACAGTTTTTCTTTAGTGATTTATTTGGATTTCTTTCTCTTTATTCTTTGCATATTTATTAGTGGGTTTTTTTGTTTTTTTTTTTAAGATTTTATTTATTTATTTGACAGAGATAGAGACAGCCAGCGAGAGAGGGAACACAAGCAGGGGGAGTGGGAGAGGAAGAAGCAGGCTCATAGCGGAAGAGCCTGATGTGGGGCTCGATCCCATAATGCTGGGATCACGCCCTGAGCTGAAGGCAGACGCTTAACCGCTGTGCCACCCAGGCGCCCCTATTAGTGGTTTTTGATTTGTTGTTACCAAACAACAAATTTTGTATATACAACAAGGTTTGTATATAACATCTTCTGCATGTAGCAGTGTAAATTAAGTTGATGGTCATTTAGGTTTGAACACATTCTTCTCTCCTCCCCACGTTTTAGGTATATATTGTCATATTTTATATCCTTTTATTTATGAGTTCCTTGACTGATTTTTTAATAAAAATATTCATTTTTACTGCTTTTGTGTTTCCCACCGTCATACATACAGTTTCTCCTTTCCACTCAGAGTCTCTTTTTAGTTTTTTTTTTTTTTTTTATTTGACAGAGACAGCCAGTGAGAGAGGGAACACAAGCAGGGGGAGTGGGAGAGGAAGAAGCAGGCTCCTAGCAGAGGAGCCTGATGCGGGGCTCGATCCCAGAACGCTGGGATCACGCCCTGAGCCGAAGGTAGACGCTTAACAACTGCGCCACCTAGGCGCCCCACTTTTTAGTATTTCTTGCAAGGCTGGTTTAGTGGTCATGAACTTCTTTAGTTCTTGTTTGTCTGGATAAGTCCTTATCTTTCTTTCTATTCTGAATGATAGATTTGATCACTAGAATATTCTTGGCTGCAGATTTTTTCCATTCAGCACTTTGAATATATCATGCCAAGCTCTTCTGGCTTAGAAAGTTTCTGCTGAAAATCCCCTGATAGCCTTATGTGGTTTCCCTTGTATGTTACTGTCTTCTTTTGTCTTTCTGCCTTTAAAATTTCTTTAACACTATTTTTTGCCAATTTGATTACATTATGTCTTGGTGTGGATCTGCTTTTGTCAGTTTTGATGGGGGTTCTCTGTGCCTCCTGGATCTGAGTATCTTTTTTTTCCCCCAGATTAGAGATGTTTTCAGCTATTATTTCTTCAAATACATTTTCTGTTCCCTTTTCTCTCTCTTTTGGGACTCGTATAATATAAATGTTATTACATTTGATGGAGTCTCGGAGTTCCTTAAGTCTATTCTCATTTTGCATAATTCTTTTTTCTCTCTTTTGTTCAACTTGCTTACTTTCATTTCATTACTGTGTTTTCTAGGTCATTAATTTGTTCTATTGCTTCTTCCAAACTGCTGTTCATTGCATCAAGTGTGTTTATAATCTATTGTACTCTTCATCTCTGATTGGTTCTTTTTTATCTCTGTGTTAAGGGTCCTACTGATGTCTTCCACTCTTTTCTCAAGTCCAATGAGTATTTTTATGATTATTGCTTGAAATACTCTATCAGGCATGTTACTTATATCTCTTTCACTTAGATCTCCAGCCATGTTCTTGTCCTGTTGTTTCATTTGGGTCAAATTTCTCTGTCTTCTCATTTTGTTTAAGTCTCTGTGCCTGTTTCTTTGTGTTAGAAAAGTCAGCTACGTCTCCTGTTCTTGAGGGTAATGGCCTTATGAAGAAGAGGTCCTCTAGTGCCTTGCCATGTAGTATCCCCTGTTCCCCAGGGCCTGGAGCTTCTGGGACTGTCTCCAATGTGCGTTGCATATGCTCTGCTGTTTCATCCTGGCCACTTTATCCTTTAGGCAGTTTTCTGCAGAGGCTGTTTTTGCCTGTTGTGGGCAGTATTTGTTCCCTGGCCTGACTGTGGTGTTTTTTTTTTTTTTTTTAAAGATTTTTTATGTATTTATTTGACAGATAGAGACAGCCAGCGAGAGAGGGAACACAGGCAGGGGGAGCGGGAGAGGAAGAAGCAGGCTCCCGGCAGAGGAGCCTGATGTGGGGCTCGATCCTAGAATGCCAGGATCACGCCCTGAGCCAAAGGCAGACACTTAACGACTGAGCCACCCAGGTGCCCCAGACTGTGGTGTGTTTTGACTAGGTGTGCTCTGTTCTGCTTGTGAAATGAGACCTGCTGCCAAGGCTCTGCAAAACTCCCAGATTGGGAGATACAGTGTTGGTAGGGGTTTGAGCCAGTCTTTTGGGGGAGAGGGGTCCACCATCGTGGAACCTAGGCAAGCGTGACCAGAAAGGGTGGTTCCACTGGAGCATGGAGTGTAGGAGGTGTTGGGACTTGGTGTAAGCATGCTATGTAGTGAGTGTTGTCACTGCACTGCCTCCGGTTGGTAGTTCTGTGCTTTTGCTGAGGGGTGGGGTAGGGAAGTCAAACCCACCAGTTCCTTTGTTCCTGGAAGGTTCTCTCTGTGAATGCTGCCTCTCTGGGATGTCCTCTGAAATGAACAAATAACCTCCCATCTTGTGACCCAGGATGTTCTTGAGGTCACTGTTTCCATGCTGTATGTCTGCAGGCTGTTTGCCCTGCCTTCTCTCCCAGAGCAGCCCCAATGCCTTCAGGCTCTACCTGAGACTGACCTTTACAACTCTGGGCTTTAAGCCCTGCTTGTAGCAAGAACTCCCGAAATTCGGCCCCTCTCACTTTCCAAGCCAGTTACTGTGGGAATTAGTTTTCCCCATGCACTTCCACATGTGCTAGTCTGTCTCTCACCCTGCTCTGCTGTCACAGCTACCTCCCAGCTGCTGCGGCCTATATGTTTCTCTCTCAAACCCTGTCTGTGCACATCCTACCTTCATTGATGTGGCCTCTTCTCTATGTTTAGTTGTGGGGTTTGTTCTGCCAGTCTTAAGATTGATTTCTGGGGTATGTAGGATGATTTGAGGGTTATCTAGTTGTATTTGTGGGACGAGGTGAGCCTCGGGTCCTCCTGCTCTACCACCATCTTCCCCTCTTGCATGATATATGTTTTGCATCCTTTTACTTTTAACCTATTTGTGTCTCTTGTACATAGCATATAGCGGAATCGTTTTTTTGAAATCCATTTTTCTAATTTATGCCTTTTATTGGCACGTGAAGATTCATATCTGCCATTTTGCTATTTGTTTTCTATATGTTTTATGTGTTTTTTGTTCGTGTATTTCTCCCATTAGTGCCTCCTATTGTGATAAATAGGTATTCTACTGTACCATTTTAATTTCCTTGTTTCTTTTACTATATATATTTTTTAGTTACTTTCTTTTTTTTTTTTTTTTTAATTTATTCGACAGAGATGGAGACAGCCAGTGAGAGAGGGAACACAAGCAGGGGGAGTGGGAGAGGAAGAAGCAGGCTCATAGCGGAAGAGCCTGATGTGGGGCTCGATCCCTTAACGCTGGGATCACGCCCTGAGCTGAAGGCAGACGCTTAACCGCTGTGCCACCCAGGTGCCCCTAGTTGGTTGCTCTGTGGTTTAAAAAACAATGTAGATTGGATTAATACCAACTCAGTTTCAATAGTACATTAAAAACGTTGCTCCAATATACTCCTTCCCTTCTCCCCTCCTTTTTTGCTGCTATTGTCATATGTATTACATGTTTAAACATTATAAGCCCATCAACAGTTTTTAAAATATTGCTTTATGCACTTGTTTTGTAAATCAGATAGAATTAAAAAGGTATACAAACAAAATATAGTGTCTTATATATTTACCCATGTAGTTATCTTTATTAGTGTTCTTTATTTCTTCATGTGGATTTGAGTTACTGTCTATTGTCCTTTTATTTCAGCTTGAAGGACTCCTTTCAGCATTTCTTGTGGGGCGGGTTGCTAGCAAAAGTTCTGTTTTAATTTATTTGAGAATGTATTTATTTCTCCTTCATTTTTTGAAGCATAGTTTTGCTAGATTAAAGATCCTTGACTGACAGTCTGTCTTTTCTTTCAGCACATTGAATGTGTCATTCAACTGTCTTTTGGCCTCCATAGTTTCTGACTAGAAACCATCTGTTAGTCTTACAAGGTTTCCTTTACATGATGAGTGGTTTTCTCTTGATGATTTTAAGATTTTCTCATTGTCTTTGAAAGTTTGGTTATGCTGTGTCTAAGTGTGGTTTTTTTGAATTTATCCTACTTGGACTTTGTTGAGCTTCTTAAATATATGTACATTAATGTTTTCATCAAGTTTAGGACGTTCTTAGCCATTATTTCTTCAAAGATTCTCTTTATTGATATTCTTTATTTGGTGATGCATCATTTTCTCCTGTGTCCCTTTAATTGTTTAGATGTGGTTTCCTTTAGTTCTTTGAATATTTAATTGATTTAATTTAACTTTTATTAAAGTTAATTATAACATTAATTATTGTTAATTAACATCTGGGCATCTTCAGAGATGGTTTCCATTGACTGCTTTTTTTTTTCTCTACACAGGCCGTACTTTCTTTTTCTTTTTCTTATTTTTTAAAGATTTTATTTATTTATTTGACAGAGAGACAGCCAACGAGAGAGGGAACACAAGCAGGGGGAGTGGGAGAGGAAGAAGCAGGCTCCTAGCGGAGGAGCCTGATGTGGGGCTCGATCCCAGAACACCGGGATCACGCCCTGAGCCGAAGGCAGATGCTTAACGACTGAGCCACCCAGGCGTCCCACAGGCCATACTTTCTGTTTCTTTACATGTCTTGTAATTTTTTGTTGAAAACTAGATATTTTACATAAAATAATGTGAAAGATATGTGGTAAGATGTGTGGACATCTTATTACACAGGTCTTCCTTTTAAGAACCTCTTGTTTGCCCTAACTTTTATCATTGCCCCAGCTAACTACAATTTTGAATTGCTGTGGACGGTTTTCAGCAAACACCGTGAGGGAACTAAGTCAGGTCAGACAAGATTAAGCTCTGTGAAAGGAATTTTTCCAGAGACCTGCCCAACATGTCAAATAGTGACTGTTCTTTGGGAGTATAGGTTTTTGTGGAACTCCAAACTTGGGTCTGCCCTTGCTATGGCTGTAAGGCTGCTGATTTTCAAGACTAATGCTGAGCTGGGGAAAGGAGAATGAGAATAGAAGAAGTTAAAATAAAAACTAGGGGGTGCCTGGGTGGCTCAGTCAGTTAAGCATCTGCCTTCTGCCCAGGTCATGATCCCAGGGTCCTGGTATCGAGCCCCATGCTGGGCTTCCCAGGGAGTCTGCCTCTCTCTCTCCCTCTGCCCTTCCCCATTTGTGCTCACTCTTTCAATCTCTCTCTCTCTCAAGTAAATAAATCTTTTTTAAAAAAAGAAAACTAGCTGTTTTTAATGAGGTTCAGTCACTTTTCCTGAATAGGTCTTTCTTGATTGTTGCAAGCCTTACAGTAATTTCTAGAATTCTGAAAAAGTCAGTTTTTAACAACTTTTGCCAGTATACTTGTTGCATTTATAGAGGAGCAGAATTCCAGAGGTTCTTAGTCTACCATTCTAGAAGTGTAAGTCCTCTATAGGTGCTTTTAAGCCTAGTTTCTATGTGATGGGTGATGTTTTATTATGTACTGAGAACTAGTTAAGACAGGAAGACAAGGAATGAGAATGACTGAACAATTATTTTAATGAAGAATTGGTGGTAGTAAGTCAGAAATGTGCCAGATACATCAAGAATGGTATTAGAATCAAAATTATATGTTGTTTTTCAGATTTGGTCCCATTCCTTCTGTTCTGTTTGCTAAGAATATCTAGAAGAGCCTGGGGCGGCTGGGTGGCTCCGTCAGTTAAGTGTCTGTCTTCGGCTGGGATCATGATCCCGGTGTCCTGGGATTGAGACTCTGTCGGGCTCCCTGCTCAGCGGGGCGCCTGCTTCGCCCTCTCCCTCTGCCTGCCACTCCCCTTGCTGGTGCTCTCTGTCTCTGTCAAATGAGTAAATAAAATCTGAGGGGAAAAAAAAAGTAAATCTAGGAGAGCCTTATAAAGCATACCTAAGATGATTAAGGAGAAAAAGGGACTCATATACAAGGACAGATTAAGATAATTCTAGAAGGAAAGACTGAGAGAACTCAATCCAAAATTAATGAAATTACAAAGAATATGCTTTAGGGATATCAATTTTTGGACTTAATTATAGAATAATAAACAAATCTTAAAGTTTGATGAAGGCTAATATAAAATAATAAAAGGAAATAACATTTTAAGAACATATCTTTAGAATTTCTTCCAAGAAATGGGTGAGGCATAACACCTGAAAGTGTAATTAAATTTTGGGATTATAGATCTATGAATGGTTTTTAAATTTTTACTATTTCTTGGAGATACGTCAAAGAGACTCTGGAAGCCTTTATAGTCTTTCTGAAACATTCTTTGGTACACCATCTGGGACTAAATGATGTACTAGATGGATACTGATCTAATTCAGTGTAGCATTTACATTAGGCTGATTAGTATTATATACTTAAAATTATTCATGTAAAAGTGTTTTGTGTCTTTTTTTTTTAGGTATGTAAAAGAAGGAGATACTGTGTCTCAGTTTGATAGCATCTGTGAAGTTCAAAGTGATAAAGCTTCTGTTACTATCACTAGTCGTTATGATGGAGTCGTTAAAAAACTGTATTATAATCTAGACGATATTGCCTATGTGGGAAAGCCATTAGTAGACATAGAAACGGAAGCTTTAAAAGGTATTGTAAATGTGTTCATCTATTTTGCCGAATTGATTACTGCTGTCCTTTTGTTATTGGGTACCAATTAGAAGAGATATTTACTTTTAATGACTTATAGGATTTAATTTGGTGGTTTAAAAGCTGAAATTAGGAAAATAGAAAAGGTCCTCTGTGATGAATGATTATCTTCTGACTAGTTACCATGTTAGAAACATATACATTAACACTTAATTTATCTGGAGGCCTGCCTTCTAGAAACCTTCGTGTTCAAAGAATCAACAGACTTTCTCAGGAATTAAAGATTCAGGCCTTGAATCCTCGTCACTAATAACAGAAACTGGAGTAGGTGAAGGGTTAAATGTAATAGTGGGATCATTTTGTTTGCCACTGATTCAAAAACAAAAACACTTCCTTGGGGGTGCCTGGCTAAGTCAGTCAGTGGAGCATGCAACTCTTGATCTTGGGATCGTGAGTTTGAGCCCCACGTTGGGGTAGAAATTACTTTTAAAAATTAAATATTAAAAAAACCCCACAGTCTCATTGGTAATGGTTACGAAAACCAAACTTGCTGAAGAGAACTGGAAGAGAAAAGAAAGGAAAATTGTAATGAAAAATGAAGAGATTAGCATTCAGAAGAAGCAGTGACCATGGAACTTAGACGCAGTAGATGGCCTGACAAAAGTGAATCTGTTGTGACAATGTTGCAAAGGAAAACTAAAACAGTAGGCTCTCTGAGTGGTGGCAAACCGCTGTCTACCTCAGAAATTCCTTATGGCATTGTTGTGATACACTAAAGTTATGTCACCTAGGAAACAGCTTTGCCATCAGGGATTGGGCGGGGTGGGGGGCTGTGGCATAAGTTTTGTGATGCAACCCTAAGCCAGCAATCTATCTGGGAAGGGCTGAAATAGACATTTTAGTAGTGTAATTCAAAAGTCCAGAACAAGTCTGAATTACAGACTTCTGGTTGACTCATAGCTCTGCAGACTATATCATTAACAACAACAACAACTAATATCATAGTCATACTTTACAGTTTATAAAACGTTTCGCTTTTATTTTATTTATCCTTAAGTATTTATCCTGAAGTATTTCAGTTTAACAGATGAAGAAACTAAACACAACCTATAAAGGTTGGGCGATTTGCCCAATGGTCAGTGACAGAGCCAAATTTAGAAATCAATGGCCTGTCTTTGTCCAGAATATTTTATACTATGACATGCTGCCTCCAAAAGATGAAGATGGCTTATTGAAGCCTTCTTATTATTTATTATTTTCTGCTATAAAAGCAGGATATGTGCATTGTAGCAAGTTGTAAAATTCAGAAAATTAAAAATAAGAAAATGAAAGTATTCCTACTACTCAGAAATTACCACTTGTAACACACTAGTGTTAAGACATTTTTCTAAGCACACAATTATGCATTGAAATAGTTTTTACCAAAGTAATGTATTCTGCTTGCTGTATTCTAATCTGTTTGCTTAACTAGGTATGTGTTTTCATGACAATACATTTTCATTTTACCTGATAATCAGACTGTATTTAAATTTCCCCAGTTGCTCCCAAAATGTCTTTGAAATTTCAGTTGGTTTGTTCAAACTGAGGTCCAATATGGGACCAGACATGGCCCATGATCTCTTTTCACATGACTCATACTCTTTCCCATTTTGTTTCGTGACACTGACTTGTGGACAGGACTGTGCCATTTGTTTTGCAAAACGTCACATCTTTGGGATTTGTCTTATTGCTCCTTCATGGTGGTTCTTGGGTGGTTCCTACCATTCTTATAGTTCCTGCAAACTGGAAGCAAGTTTGAAAGGCTAGGTTCAAGTCAAATATTTGCCTATAATACATCATGATCACCATATATAGCTTCACATCAAGACACGTCTAGATGACCTGCTATAGTGATGCTAAGTTTAGACAGTGGATTAGGATAATGATAACCCTTGCCCCACCACTGTAGTTATGTTTTACCTTTTGCAGCCTGGAAGTTATCTATATGTTGTTACTTTGGCACTATGTAGATAGTTTATAATCATTTGAGAATCCTTGTCTAAATCGACAGTTGCTTTAGGGGTTGTGGAATGATGATTTTTTGATTCTGTCATTCTTTTTACATTGTTAGCTGGCATTCTGTAAAGTGGAGCTTCACCCTCATCAACTGGGCCTATTAGTTACTCCGAAATACAGTTCCTACTGGAAAGACAGAATAAATGCTTAATTTTTTTCCCTTACCAAGGAGTTGCTTTTAATAGTGATATTAAATTTCCAACTTTCTCTTTGTGTGTATTCAGTTGATTTGCTGTGTTAAATCTATTATAATTGTTCTTTTTCATGCTGAAATTGTTAATAGTAGTGACCATTTCAGGGTGGCTCCTATGCGTTCTTACATATGACTCCATTAATTTTCAAAAGCTTTCTTGCTTTTGGCACAAGAAGATTGGGACTCACCTTGTATGTTCCCTACCCGAGATCTGGAATTATCCATTTCTTCAGGGCTCTTGTTCCTTGTAATGTGGAGTGGACAAGAGACCATAATTTAGGTAGTAGGGGTGCTTCCTATTATCTTGATTCCAAATTTCTATTGAAAGGCATGATTTAAGAATATTGAAAACAAAAAAGAATTTCCTTTTAAAATTACATGAAACACAAGATTATTTTGATGGATCAATGACTATTATTATTATTATTCAGTAAGGACCTAAAAAGGCAAGAGGGTTATACTCTTGGCACAAACTGAGAGCGCTGAATCCTAACCACTAGACCACCAGGGAGCATCAGTCTGGGCACAAACTGAGGCAAGCAAAGATGCTGAGCACTATTATGGATGTCATTAAATTAGAACACCCAGTCAGGTGTTTTAGGCCAGATTAGATACCAATTTAGGCCATCCAAAACAATGAATTATTTGTATGAACAAGTAAACAATCGAGACTTATAGGGTTTTTATTGTTTGGTTTTAGAGTTTATTTTGGCATTTTCAACGAGATTCAACTTAACAAGTCTTGATATATAGCAAAATACAAAGTCAAAGAGCTGTTTCAGAGTAGGGGTGTTTTTTCTAGAGAATTGTTTCACAAAAATTAATCTCCTATGTAGCATGAATGAATCTCAAAAATGTATGCTGAGCAAAAGAAACCAGACAAAAAAGAGAACATGCTATATGGTCTATGTGCATAAAATTTTAGAAAATGCAAACTAATATAAAGACCAAAAACTGATTAGTGGTTGCCTGGGTATAAGGAATCTCTTAGGGGCGGTGGATATGTTCCTTATCCTGATTGTTGTGATGGTTTATAGGCATATGCATATTTCAAGTTTATCAAGTTTTATATTTTATGTATGTGAGGTTTATTTGTAAAAAAATGAGATTGCATAGGTTATGTTCAGAATAAAAATTATCTGTTAATATTCCTCATAGAGAACTGATCATTTGCTAGCTATTCTGTTTTGTTTGCTAGTCAGAGTGTAATCTGAACAATTATTTTACATTGTAGTTTTATTTTTGCATATATGCCTTTTTGCTCTTATATTTGTGTTTTATTGTATTTTTTTACTGTGAGAATAAACTATGTATTATAACCTATATATAAGCAAACCACTAGAACAGTAGATTCAATTTAATGAGACATTTATATATGACTCTTCTTAATTCAGAAATGGGAAAGGTTTCTAAATATTTTTTATACCTTTTCTTCAGCAGGAATTTGTAATAATATTCAATTTGTTTATATTGTTTTTTACTTTCGTGCTAGTAAAACCAATTATACTATAAATCAAAAATTAGTGAACAAAAAGTCTTTTAGAAGCTGAAGATACATTATTTCCATTTTACAGGTGGAAAATAATTATAGCATAGAACTATCAAGGGTATAAGAGATCAAAACTAGACATCTTAATAGTAGTATTGGAAATTAATCCTGTCTTCTAATGCTTGTTTAAATGATACTCTGTGGTACTGTCTTTTGTGTGTGTGTGTGTGTGTGTGTGTGTAACTATCTTTTGTAACATGGTGTTGTTGTCTGCTTTTCGAGGCCAGAATATCAAGGATAAACTGGACTCACTTATGCTACCTTGGATGTGTGACATTTAGAAGGCATATACTGTTGTGCTCGTGTCCACAGCACATATACTAGAAGGCATATACTATCAAAAAATATATATTATAAGTTGAAATCCAGTTATTTAATATTACCAAGATTATATCAAAGCTATTCCATGTCTGCTATAAACTCAGTTATAAGTATATTGCCATTCATTCTTTTTACAGCTAACCTGGCTTTCTCTAGTCTCTATTTAACAAAGTAAGATGGCTCCTCACTTTCTTAAATAGCTGAAGTTTTTTATACCAACTTCTCAAAATCATTTATTTGAGGGGAATCGTAAGTTTTATTTTTTTTAACTTTATATATTTTACTCCTTCTTAAAGTGAGGGTATTGAGTATAGCCTAGAATCTTTTTTGATTACACAAGAACATGTTAATGAACATTTATTATTCTGGAAACAACACAATTCTGCATCTGGTTTTTGGTTTTTCAGCCTACTTCTTAGCATCGTCATTGTGCCCGGCCATGATTCTCCTTCCTGACTTTCTGGGAACACCGATAGCTAAAGTTTGTTAAGAAGTAGGTACAAAGAAGAGAAACTAAGATCTGGAGTCTAAATTCCTTTTTTCTGGAGCAAGGGCATGGTTTTAATGCTGAGGCCATGTGGCAGCTGTTTTAGGTATTCTGATCCTAAAGCTATGTGCAGAATTAAGTTCCCAGAATGTCTGACCACTACTACTATACCTAATTAATCCTCATTGAGGAGTCTTGCCACCATGGGGAAGTATTAAGGAAAGAGAAGGAGAAACATAAGCTATAGCAGAATTCTATATAAAACTAATGTTATCCTTCCATTATATTGTATTTATCCTTTAACATCACCATCTACCATTGACTGCATGCTTTCTCTGTGCTAATGCTATATATACATTATTTCATGTAATCACGTAGATTAAGTTATCTAGATTATTATTTGCATTTGAAACATGCATCATTGAGACTCACAGAGGTTTAATATTTTGCCTGTGGTCACATAGCTAGTACCTGGCGAACTATGATTTGACCCTAGCTCTTTTAATTCTAAAGCCCGTATTCCTAACCACTTTGTTACACTGAAAATTCTGTTCAGAGATTATGAGTATGAGCTCCATTCTGCATCTAGAACACTGGGACTGAATTTCTAGCACTGTTCATATTCATATTTATGAAAATCTGCTATAAACACATAAATTAGGTGTCCCATAGAGTTTATAATCTATTTTTTACAGATTTATTTAGATAGAAAAAGCACGAGTGGGAGAGGCAGAGGGAGAGGGAGAGAAAATCCATAGCAGACTCCATGCTGAGCCCAACATGGGGCTTGATGTCACGATCCTGAGATTATGACCTGAGCCAAAACCAAGAATCCGACGTCTAACTAATTGTACCACCCAGGCACCACCCCACAAAGAGTTTTTAATATTACAATGCTTACTAGTATTGATACAGTGTTCTGAGTTAAAGAAAAGCTCTTTGAGGGGTGCCTGGGTGGCTCTGTTGAGTGTCTGACTCTTGATTTCAGCTCAGGTCATGATCTCAGGGTCGTGGGACTGAGCCCCACGTAGGGCTCTGTGGTCAGCACAGAGTCTGCTTGTCCCTCTCCCTCTCCTCCCCACCCCGACTCATGCTGTCTCTCCCTTCCTGTCTCTCAAATACATAAATAAAATCTTAAAAAAATAATCTCTAACATAAAACAGTTCTAAGAACATAGTATGTCATTCAATTAAATTATACTCAGTGATATAAATTGCAGAATATAATGCCTGGGCATAATAAGTGGGCAATAAAGGGCAGCTATAACTTAGTTTTGTTCAGCCAGTTGTAGATGGAGTTGATTGAATTAGCTGTTTCAGTAATTTGATGTGAAAAAGAAAATGCAGTGGGATCTCATTGGTTTGAGTATCACAATTCTCAATTTATGATCACTTATAAAGGAACTAAACTGAGTTTACATTTGTTCTATAAGGAAAGATCTTCCTAAGCAGTTTTGTAGAGAGAAAAGTTTAAAACTTTTTATGATAACAAATTCTTTCAAATGCCCTTGAGTGCTTTAGTATTTCAAAACATTTTCTTTACAAGAATTTCCCCAATTAAGTGAATTAATTGACTACTTAATGTAGTTTTTAGAAATAGTTCTTAAAATACTTAAGAATATTGCAACGTCAGTTTTCATTTTTTTACTAATTCAAATTAATTTTTTATTTAGTTAATCTGAAATAATAGTTCTATTATAAATTTGCATCACATGAGGAATTCTGGAAACATTAAATCGACAGTTTTCATGACAAAAAGTGCTTATTTACCAGAGTTCTTTTGTTCTTTTTAAAAATTTAAGTAAGGCTTTTAAAACTGTGTATTCTAAATCCACTACTGAAAGGATAAAATCCCACATATTATAGTGCTAGAACCATGAAAATCATATCACTTGGGGGAGAGTTATGAAATTTTGGGTTAGCCTTAACTCCACCCCCCTCCACCCAGGGTCTGTTTCTACATTGGTAAAATTGAGAAATATGCCCTGCATTCCTGTAATAGTGTTATAATCATAAAAGGAGAAAATATGTATAAAAACACTTAGAAAATGATTTAAAGTACTATGTAGGAAGGTGGTATTTTAGTGCAGAAGAGAGCTTTCTTCCAGCAACTACCTGACTACTACAAATAATATATAATATAAATAACTTCTAACCAATGAATTTGTTTTATTACTCATATTTATACCCAAATTACTCTAAAAGGCTGTACTGCTTGGTCACATATCAGAATGTTTTCCGAAAGGTGAGTAGCAGTAAATTCAGTAATCTTTTGGAAATAAAACTTTTACATATTTCTGGGCATTTATACATTTCTCATATTCCAGCAAATACACATTAATTCAGGTTTTATTTGGAATTCCTGCAATTGAATCTCCTTGGGTTCCCTTTGTATCTTAGTTCCTAATGCTCATCTTTCTTACTAGTTTCTCCAATAACTTTAACAGTGTGGACAATACTACAGGGTTTCTCAAGTTGCAACAAAACTCTACCTTGAACAATAAGAGCTGTATTCTAGCTTCTGTGACCACAAAGAAAATTTACTAGGGTTGTGAACTAATGGAAACAGCACACGGTGAGGCAGCCCTCGGAATGAATCCCAGCTCCACGGTTTCTTAGCTGTGTGAACTTAAGCCAATCATTTCATCTTTCAAGTGTCAATTTTTTTTAAGCTGTAGAATGGGGTAATAACACCTATCTTACACAGTTGAAGATTAAATTATGAATTCGCATCTAGTGTAGCATTTGACATATAATAGGTGCTTGTGGGGGAGGAAAAGTAATTCTCCCACTAACCTTCTGAGTTCTTAGCTGAGACTTCTTGTAATAAAAGACAGATTAACAAGAGAAAAACAGAAGTTTATTAACATGTATACCTCATCTATACCAGGGAAAGATGAGTAACTCAAAGAGATGGCTTTAGAGTTTAGGCTTAAATATCATTTTGATAGGGAAAGGGAAAGTGGGATGTTGGCTTCTTAGGATGTTGGCTTTTTCGGGGAGATGAACGGGCCCTTAGAGAACAGATGGGAGGTATGACAATTGGGTCCAAGTTCAAGTGTAGTGCTGACTTCTAGTCTCTCCTATGATGGGAGTCAATCTTCCCTGGTGGATGAAAAGGCTTTATGACAGTTGAGTTCCTTCTGGACGATCTGTCTTTAGGCACTGAAGAATTTAGGGAATGCCTATCCCTGCATTTGCTGTTTTTCAAGTGCCTACAGCTCAAAATAACCAGTATATGAAAGTGGCATATTTGGGGTGGCATAGTCTGCTACCCTACGTGCTCAATACAAGTTTTTTGTTTGTTTTGTTTTCCCTTCCTCACCTTGAGGGGAACTTTGAGAGCTCCACTGGGCCAGTTCATAGACCAGTGAGGAAGAATGAAGGAGATTGTCTTTCCATAGGTACAGCAGTGGAGAATTGTGATTTGCTTTGAATGGAATGTCAGAGCAATTTCAGTTGCCTGCTTTCAGCGGCCTAGTCTCTGATTCACTCATTCCCACAGAGGTTTCTGCTGTACAGCATGGATTTCCAAGCATCAGACCTTGACAATTAAATGCGCTCAGAATTTTTTTATTTTTGGTTGTAGAAGTACATGCAAATAGCCTGGGGTAGTTTTTTATTTGTTGGCACTCTAGATTTAGAGAATAGACCAACCAAATTAGCATTAGCCATGAAAATAAAATCTTCCACAGCATTCCTTAAACCGTTTTCAAAGCAGAGGAAAATGTTAGATGCTTTATTTTAGGAAAGTGTTTTAAGATTGTCACAGATTTTATATGATTCTTTCATGTCATTTGTCTCACATTGGATTTTTATTGATTACCATTTGCAAATATAAATGAGAAATTTGTTAGGGGAGTGCTTAAAATACAAAACGTTTAAAATTGTATTGAAGAAGTTCTCACTTTTTAACTTGTAGCTGCTGCATGATTCTAACAGAAATGAAGTAAACACCAGGTAATAACATTCTACAGCACTAGGTGCCTGTACCTCCCTTCCCCCCCACCCCATCTGTTTTGCATTGTGAAGTTGTGTCTTCCCACTTTGAAGTAGCCTGACTAGTATGCTTTTGAGTATACGTTTTAAGTTGAATTTATTTATATATTATAAGCCATGAAGCTTTTTTTTTTTACTTTTTAATATTTTCAACTAAAGAGTAAAATTTTACCTTGTTGACCAGATTCAGAAGAAGATGTGGTTGAAACTCCTGCTGTGTCCCATGATGAGCACACACACCAAGAGATAAAGGGCCAGAAAACACTGGCCACTCCTGCAGTTCGCCGCCTAGCAATGGAAAACAATGTAAGTTGTCTTATTATTTAAGTGCGAGGTTACATAGAAAATACACATTTGTAGTGATGAAAAGTTAGCCAACTGTTCCATGAACAGATGGCTCAAGTTGAGATTAGAGAAAAATGATAATGTGTGTTACTGAAAAGTGTTGCAGAAAAGCACCAGTGAGAAATGAGAAATTGCAAACTTATTACTTACATTAATTGAGCAGTGTGGTTTTATTATTTTTCCTTAAAGCCTAATAAAAGTCAGGGCCACCATCTAGTGGACACTTGTAAATACTAGTGTCTTAGGTCAGGTCCCCTAGAAGCCAGCTTGAGACAGGGATTTGGATGCATGTGATGGATTGATTGAGGGCGGAAATAACTTTTCTGAGAATGAGGGAAGCAGATAGAGAAGGGAAATGGGCCGGGCAAGAATGTGGTCTCAAGGATCTGATCCAATGGGGTTAGGAAAAACCATTGAAATTGTACTGACTTGAGACAAGGAGACCAGCCTTTTGTATTCCCTCTTATCAGCCAGTCATTGGCGCTTATCCAGGGCTAAGTGGCTCCCAGGTACTGGAATCAGTATGTATACATTATCTCATTTAATTTTTACAATGATACTGTCAGTTACAGGGGCTATTTGGAGACTTGGAGAGGTGAAATAACAGGTCCAGGGTCACACAGCTAACACAGTGGTGAGGCCAGGATTCTGAAGTGAGTCTCTGTGACTCCAAAACTAGTACCCTTAATCATAATATACTGCCTCAGCAATTACTGCGTCCGTTACTTGCGCATTTATGAGTCATACACTGTGTACACACACATTCTCTCCAGTCGTCACCGCCATCCTGCAGGGTAGTTTGGATTATCCCCATTTTGCAAATGAGAAAGGGCAGGGAAACTGATTAATTGCCTCAAATCAGGTAAGTAGCTGAACTGGGGATTTGAACACATCTGTTCTCTTACAAACTTGGGTTCTTTGCACTGCGCCTCATAGTGCAGGGTTTTTGTCTGTTTTGAGAGAGGTGGTTAAGTTACAGTGGGAAAAAACAAAAGCTTACATTTTAGAAATACGTAATGAGTCATTAAAATGTTCATATCCCTTCAGACACTTATCCTACCATTGGGAGACTATCCCAAGGAAATAATCTAGGATACGTTCTTCCAAGTGTTTTATATAGCCAAAAGTGAGAAGGCACATACAGGTTCAAAATGAGGGATATGCTTGGGTAAATTATGCTAAGGATTTTATTTATTTATGAGAGAGAGTGAGAGAGAGAGCAGAGGGAAGAGCAAAGGGAGAGGGATAAGCAGACTTTCCTGAGTACAGAGGCCAACACAGGGCTCGATCCCAGGACCCTGAGGTCATGACCCGAGCTGAAACCAAGAGTCGGGGCACTCAACCAACTGAGCCAACCCAGGTGCCCCTAGGTAAATTATATTTTAAACCTTTAATGGAAATTTATGTAGCGATTAAATGTGTTCAATATGAAGACTATTGAGCATAATAGAAAATAGAAATAATATGGAACACTACATTGTGAAGGGCATCAGATGAAAGATTGATGTTATGTATTTCTTTGAAAGTTATAGGGATGTCTGGGTGGCTCAGTTGGTTAAGCCTCTGCCTTCGGCTCAGGTTGTGATCCCAGGGTCCTGGGATCGAGTCCCGCATCCGGCTCCCTGCTTAGCGGGGAGCCTGCTTCTCCTTCTGCCTGCTGCTCCCCTGCTTGTGTTCTCTCTCTGACAAATAAATAAATGAAATCTTAAAAAAAAAAAAAAAAAAGAAAGTTATAAAGTATTTTACTAATGTTTTTCTTAGTTATATAGAAAAACTACTGGGGTACCTGAATGGCTCAGTCGGTTAAGCGACTGCCTTCGGCTTGGGTCATGATCTCAGGGTCCTGGGATTGAGCTCTGCATCGGTCTTCCTGCTCAGTGGGGAGCCTGCTTCTCCCTCTGCCTCTGCCTCTCGTGCTCTGTCTCACTGTCTCACTCTGTCTCAAATAAATAAAATCTTTAAAAAAGAAAAAAAGCGAAACTACATATAGCAATGCATGATTTTGCTTTCCTATACCATTTCTTGAAGATGTATATGATTAGTAGAATATTTGTATTTACCAGTAATTACCAGAAATTACTAGATTACTTACTATAAATCACCTTTTCTTTTTCTGCAGTTTACATATTTATGAATTATATTTGTTTTAAAGTTAAAAACCAGTGTCATTTACAGTTATTTGAAATTATCTAAAAATTATTAAAATCCCCAGAATTCTTTGTTATAAACTAAATGTTTGACATGATAAAGTCCTTTATTCTGAAGTCATCGTTAGAGAAGCACTAATACAAATGATGCAGGACTTAACCCTGAGAAATTAATAAATACACAGGAAGTATGAAGCTGTCATCTAAGCTTATGTGTCTTTTTATTTAAACAATTAAATTTAATGAGAACATTTTATCTCTGTACCAATATAGAAGGGGATTAAATGAAGCCAGATCACAGTGTTTCCAGAGAGAATCATGAACCTTTTAGGTTTCTGGACCCAGTTCCTGTGTGTGTATTGGGGGTGGGGATGTTTCCCATAACAACAAGCAATTCTCTGGACACCAATTGGATATCCTACAATTCAGGTCTGTTGATAGTGTCAGAATTGACAGGTTAATGATTCATTCCTGCAAGACTGCTCACCCTCCCCCACAACACTTCAGATGCTCTCAAGTCAGGTTATCACCTATGCTTCTGACCAGCTGGCTACCGATAGGAGTTTCCATTGACACCCTCCAAGTCAGCATGCCATTCGCAAGCCCAGGTTATTACCTGTACTTCTGACCTATTGGCTATGGATGGGAGGTCCGCACAGTCCTCTCTTTCGGTTTAATTTGCTAGAGCAGCTCACAGAATTTAGGAAACCTATTTACTCACTAGATTACTGATTTATTATAAAAGAATACAACTCCAGAACAGCCAGGTGGAGGGACACAGAGCAAGATATGTGGAAAGAGGCATAGAGGTTCTATGGCCTCTCCAGGTGTGCCACTCTCCCCAAATCTACACGTGTTTACAACCTGGAGGCTCTCTAAACTCAGTTCTTTTGGGTTTTCTTTGAAGACTTTATTACGTAGTCATGACTGATTAAATCATTATCCATTGACAACTGATTCAACCTCCTGCCCTTTTCCCCTCTCCAGATTTGGAGTAGGGGACTAAAAGTTTCAAACCTCTAATCACAGGGTTGGTTCCCCTGGCAACCAGCCTCCATTTTTAGTTCCCTGAGGGCTATCCAAAAGTTCATTAACATAACAAAAGAGACCTCTTTACACAGGTCCTTTCAAGGGTTTTAGGAGCTCTGTGCCAGAAATGGGGAGAAGGACCAAAAATAGACTTACTATAAATCACAATCTCACAATGAGTATCTAGTGGAAAGAGGAATTACATCATTTATTATTATGTAGAAACCATAAGGGGCGCCTGGGTGGTTCAGTTGGTTAAGCATCTGCCTTTGGCTCAGGTCATGATCTCAGGGTCCTGATTTTGAGTCCCTGTAGGGCTCCCTGCTCAGTGGGGAGTCTGCTTCTCCCTCTCCCTCTCCCTTTGCCCCTCCCCCTGTTCCTGCTCAGGCAGGCGATCTCTCTTTCTCTCTCTCAAATAAATAAACTCTTTAAAAAGAAGAACAAACAAAATAATAAAATACATATTTGACACTTAACTTGGGCTGAGAAACTCACAGTAAATTTAAATTTACTCAGTAAAATTAATTTCAGTTTTTGTATTTATCTTAAACAACTGTGAGAAAAAAACTGAGAGGGCTTTTGTATGATGATTATTTTAAGTATTACTAGTTTACTGATGGCCAGGTTGTCTCGAACATGCTATAAAGGCATGTACATGAGTTGTGTCTTTCCACGGTGTCAGCTTTATTCAATCACAAAGCAGGGTTAACATAATTGTAAAGCAGGTTCGGGATTCTAAACTCAATGACATTTTTCTACGCCTTTAACCTGGCTTCATACATGTCACACAAAACAAAGTACAATGTAAAGTCACACAACAAACAAGATACAATAAGGAGTAACACCAAGTCCGTCCCTGAGTGCACAGTTGAGGAGCGGACTGCGTCTGGGCTGGGTGGGCTCTTGGCGCAGGCTGCTTACTGTGGTCAGGCAGCGGAGGGACTCTCAGGTTCACAAGTCAGTCGGGCGAACCTTTGGTGGCAGTTGCCTTTTTAATGCAGTCAGATGTGGAAGGGTCAGCATCTGGAGAGTCTGTTTGCTACAGAGGTCTAACCTTTTTAAAGTTTAAGGGGACTTGGCAGGCCTCTTCTGGTTCTAATGACTACCAGTTTCTGATTCTTCCAGGTTTGCACGACCTCACTGATGATCAGACCCTAGTACTGTGCTGGGTTCGGTGATTTCTGGTCTTACCTGCAATGCCTTTGGCTGCTTATGTCACTGCTTGACCTGAGCGAATCCATCTTGCTGTCTACAAAAGATCAGAAACATTGGTGTACATTTGCTGTAGTGTTTAACTCTTTAAATTTTCAGTTCTTATATAGTCTCCAAAAATTAAAAAAAAATCTATTAAGTACTATGCAAGAAGTTTAAAAGTAGTTGACTGTTTATAAAATGTAAGTTTTCATAGGTATGGATTATATACAATGTAGATACTGCATTGTTACCACATGGGCAAATGAACAGTATATACAAAAGTAACAAATGAGTAAAAAAGGTAAGAAATGATTATACAGGAAGGGTAGCTATAGTTTATAGCATTCTATTAAGAAAATAAAAATGTTATTTCCTTATACAAATTTATATTGGGCAGAGATTATTTTTACCTTCAATTGATTAAATTCCACTTAGAGACCTTAACGATGGATATATTTATTTCTGGATAGTTTTTGATGTAGGAAAATGTTGGGGTTCAGAGCAAACAGTCAAGAAAGAATTCTTAAGACGTCTTTGGTGCAAAAAGGTGGTGTTATTAACGCATGGGAACAGGACCAATGGGCAGAAAGAGCTGCCCTGGGGTCATGAGGAGTGGCTCACTATATACTTTCAAGTTGGGAGGGGGTTAGGGATAGCATAAATCTCTAAGGAATTTTGGAAGCAAGGTTTCCAAAACCTTGAGGGGGCTAGTTATTGTTAGGAAAAGGTTATTTATTACTGTCTAATCAAACCCTAGTTATGAGACCCTTCAGATATGCATCAGTGGGTCATATGATTGGGGGATGATTGCCAACATATGTCTTGAGGGGTAGAGATAAAGGAAGATTCCAAAGGAATTTTTGTACGTTAAAGACAACTTATAGGATCCTGAGGTCAGGATAATGTTAAGCTAAGATTGCCTTTTGCTCTTAGCAAAGTATTAACATCGAGGCAGGTGACTTCCTGGAGGAATGTCACTTTGCCTGTCTCAAGGACTTGTCAATGGGCTGTAAGTAGTAAGGAAATTCAATTTTTCTTTCGCCTTTGTTTCCTACATTGGTTTTATTTTCAACATTAAAATGTGTCTTTTTTTTTTTTTAGATTAAGCTGAGTGAAGTTGTTGGCTCAGGAAAAGATGGCAGAATACTTAAAGAAGATATTCTTAACTATTTGGAAAAGCAGACTGGAGCTATATTACCTCCTTCTCCAAAAGCTGAAATAGTGGCACCTCCACCAAAACCAAAAGACAGAACTGTTCCTATACCGATATTGAAACCTCCAATATTCACAGGCAAAGACAGAACAGAACCCATAAAAGGTAACAACAGTAATGCAAGGTACTACTACAAGTTATTTGGGGAAATTTACCTTAATAGATCCAGGTATATAATATGGTGTTCTCAATTCTTGGGAGGAAGTTCAAATTCATCATACTTTTTTAAATGGTGAAATAACAGTTTTACCAGGAAATATTTTAATTTTTACTGATAATTTCTGAAGAGTAATGTGTTAGCAGGTTTCTTGGAATATAAACTTGTATAGTGATAATTGTTCTTTTTTAAAGACTCAGGATTATAAACATAAGTTTTAGTTAGCTTCGAAATAGCTAGCTCTGATTTGATATTTATAAACTCTTAGGATGATTAACTTCCAGAAGTGTGGCTTTGCAAGAAAGCCAGTAAGTAAATACATGGCTTGCCTCCTTTTATATATTTTTTTTATATACCACAGCATTAAAGGCAGTTACCTGTTAATACTATTACACTTGACACTGGGTTCTGTGCTGCAGTCAGTGCTCCGGCATTGGAATTAGTATCTTTCAGTTACATAATGAAGATGGTAGCCTTGAGAGGGAGAGTTTAGTCAAAAAAGTAAATGACATTAGAAAACCCTCAATTTTAGTAAAAAGGTTTAAAGGATTTAAGAATTTAAAAATATAGGGGCGCCTGAGTGGCTCAGTTGGTTACATGTCCCACTCTTGGTTTCAGCTCAGGTCATGGACTCAGGGTCATGAGATTGAGCCGCCTTGGGCTCTATGCTCAGTGGGGAGTTTGCTTGAGATTCTTTCCCTCTGCCCTTCCCCCCACTAGGATGAGCATTCTCTGTTCCTCTCTCTCCCTCTCTCTCAAATAAATAAAACTTAAAAAAAAAAGAATTTAAAAATATATGTAAATTTGGGATGCCTGGGTGGCACAGTTGGTTAAGCGTCTGACTCTTAGTTTCTGCTCAGGTCATGGTCTCAGGGTCGTGAGATCAAGCCTCCCTTGGGCACCGTGCTCAGCACTGAGTCTGCTCAGAGTTTCTCTCTCCCTCTCCCTTACCCTTTCCCATGCAAAAAAAATTTTGTTCATTTATTTGTTTGTTTGTTTGTTTTCCAGGCTTTCACAAGGCGATGGTCAAGACCATGTCTGCAGCCCTCAAGATACCTCACTTTGGATATTGTGATGAAGTTGACCTTACTGAACTGGTTAAATTAAGAGAAGAATTAAAACCCATTGCTTTGGCTCGTGGAATTAAACTCACCTTTATGCCCTTCTTCTTAAAGGTGAGATTTCAGTCACTTCCAACAGGGCTTAAATAGGACATTACAATTTTGTTTTGCAAATATGCAATATGTTAACTATGGATTTAGATAAAAATATTAGTTCTCACCATATCATGTAGTTAAAAAAAATGTACAAGTGTACTATTTCTTTGTTTCTTAGGAATTTATAAAATTAAAATTTGTGTCATTTTTTTATCAGCTCATCTCTCTGAGCTAGATAATGGATTGGCTTGCCAGTTCAGTAAAGCCTTTAATTCTGAAAGGATCACTCCAGCAAAATCCTAATTTGAACAAATACAAGACTTGGTATTGATCTTGCATATCACTGACATGTATCATTTTCATTTATTCAACAAACTTATGTTGAGGGTCCTGGGAATCTTTTCTAGGCCTTGCGATTGGTATAAAACCAGACCATCGGCTGACCGTAAGCAGCTCAGTGTCTAGCTCATATTAATAACCATTTATGAAGCAGGTATCATGTGGCAGACCATGGACTGAGTGTGCTGTACACATCATCTCTTTTAATTCTCGGAATAACCCTGACATGTAGATATTGCTATTCCCACTTTCCGTTTAAGGAAATTAGGGCTTAGAGAAGTTGAGAAACTTGTCTAGATATATAGCTCGTAAGTGGAGAAGCTAAGTTTCAGGTTCTGGTCTATTTTACTCAAAAACGCATACTGGTGTCTCTTAACTCCAGTGTGCCTTACCTGCAGCCTTCTCCATACTGCACCATGACGAATCTTCCATAAATGAAAGCACCGTGTTATTCCCTGATTCTTTCCAGTGGTCTCCTTCATTGTCTTCAGGCTGGTTTCTAAACCCCTTAATTTGGCATATAAATAGGATTGCGAGTCTCTGCTTCCTACCCCTCTAGCTTCATCTCTCCGGCACTCCTCCTGTTCCGGTCAGATGAAGCTTGCATAGTCGTGGGAATACCCCCTCCTCCTTTGATCAAATACCTGCACATCTTAGATGCCAAATTCTGTTCAGGAATAGCCTCCTCCAGAAGCCCTCTGTGGCTGGCGCCGTTAAATAGTCCTCTTTCCCGTTGCAGTTTATCTCAGTGCGTGCAAGTGTTTGCTCAGTTTTCGTTTCGCTGTGTGCTGAGCCTCCTGGGGCACAAACTGGTCTTTATCTCCAGTTGTTAGCAGCTACCCAAATAACTAAGTGAATAGTCTATGAACATGAGATGTAATAGATGTCTATAAAGGAGACATCTGGGCTGTATTTTAGCTATAGAGTCATTTTTAGGCACACTCATTGAATCAGGTGGATGAAATCACCCAGATTGTGTGCAAATGAGAAGAAAAGAAGGCTAAGGATTTTACTTCACTGTTTAAGGGGTAGATGGAAGTGGATTTGGCCAAGACAGTGGAAGAGAGTAAGTGGGGTCAGCAGTATGACGACAGAAAAACCAGGAAAGTGTCTCCTAGTAGCCAGAGTGTATCTCTTGCTGTATAACAGACCACTCCCAAATTTCGTGTTTTGAAACAACGGCCATTTATTATTTCTCATGAGTCCACAGGTAAGCAGGGCCAGTCTGCTGATCCTGGCAGAGCTTACTTCTGTGTCTACAGACAGCTAGTAGGTTGGTGGGGGTGGGCTGTCATAAGACAGCCTTGGCAGGGAGGACTCGTTTCTCTCCCTTCTGTCTTTCTCAGCTCCCCAGCATGCTAGCCTGCACGTGGTCTCATAGTACTAGCAGGGAGGAAGAGAGGAAGCAGAAATGCTCCAGTACTTTTTCCAAGCTCTGCTGCATCACGTTTGTTCTTGTCTTATTGGCCAAAGAGAGTCACATGACTGAGCGCAGAGTCAGAGCGCAAAGCTCCACCAAACGGCATGGATACACGAGAAGCATGAACCATTGGGGCTGTTCATTCAGCCTCTCACGCCAAGAGAGAAGAAAAGAGTTGTGATGGGGGCGCCTGGCTGGCTCAGTCAGTAGAGCATGTGACTCTTGATCTCAGGGTCGTGAGTTTGAGCCCCACGTTGAGTGTGGAGATTACTTAATGAATTTCAAAGCCCTTTAAGAAAAAAGTTAGGATGGGAACAAACAAACAAACCTACTATTGGATTAGTAATTAAGAGGTCATGAGTGGCCTTAGCCAGAACTGCTTGAATAAAGTATTGTTGAGGTAGAAGCTTGATTCCAGTTATTTAGTGGGTGAATAGAAATCAAGGAAGAAGAGACACTAAAAATATCTGGTAAAAGGCAGATGGAGCCTAGGCAGAGAGGACAGGTATGGTGGTTGTTTGGGGTAGATTAAGGAAAGGTTCCATCGGCCCTCCTCCCCTCCTGGAAAAATTGGAACAGATCTGTAGTGAGGGAAGGAGCTGGAAAATGGAGAATTAAAAATATGTGAGTGACAAGTGATAAAAACATGTGAGTGACACTGGTGACATCTGTTTTGAAGCAAGGAGAGACCAGCTTTTTAATATACTGAATTTATTTTATCGTTTTTCTTCATCATTCCAGTCTGAATGAAATACCTTATTTTTATTTTGAAAATAACATTTAGTGTACTTTCTTTACTTTAAAATGACATTTTTTCTGCCTATATAAGTTTCAGAACGTTTGGAAAATACTACAGTGTATTGTATAGGGAAAAAAATGACCTCTTAATCTAGGGACACACATACCTTGTTTTTTCTTTTACAAAATTTGGTTTGCGCTCAAAATACTGTTTTTATGTGTAAACTTTAACCTTAATTATAGATTTTTATATAAAGAAGATTTAAGTTACAGTTGTCAAATCAAATGCTTAGTAAAACTTGCCTTAACTCTCTAGTTCAAGGAAATGATTTTTTTTTTTTTTCTGACCACTGACCCACAGAAAAATAACACTTAACACAATGCATATAAAGAACTCTTAATTGGACTAGATGAAGGCCAAGGTGGAGGGTGGACTTGAAGGACAATCTTAAGCATTTTTATTTACCTATTTTTTAAATGTAATACAAGGCATGACGACAAAATGCAATGTGTGAACTTTGATTAGATCCTGGATGGGCAGAAAAACAGGTATAAAGAACATTTAGGGGACAGTTAGGAAAATCTGAATATGGACAGAAGAGGAATGGTACTGAGTAAGAAGGAAAAAAAGGAAAAAAGACGAAGGGAGAAGAAAGCAGAGGAGGGAAACATAAATGCCATCAATTCAGGGAGGTGGCCTATAAGTAGATGTTCACACCAGCTGTGCCCTTCACTTGGCCAAGGACACAAAGTGGAACACTAGCCGCTGATGGTCAGTGCCCTTGGAAGCCCTTAGTGCTTGTTGCTTCTGCACAGGGCAACAGCTTACTGCCTTTTTGTTTTAATGCAATGTATTTTTGAACTTCAGGTTTGCTTCTCATGTAAGATTCTACATGTAAAATTCTTCTCATGTAGAATTTAGACATTTTGCTTGGTACTTTGGTCAGTCTCTGCACTTATTTTGAAAATCTCCTTGATGTTTACAAGCTGCCTGATGACTTTATCTTTTATTCTTAAGTGATGAGGGTGACCTAGTTCCAGACTGCTTGAAGGTAACACTGGGAGTAATATGCCTAGGTACATAAAGACTAGAAATTAAGCTCATTGTAAATAAGGGCTCTCTCCCTCATTCCCTCACACCTCTTACTGCTTCCAGTTCCCTTTCTGAGTTAAGAGTGCTGATGTTGCATTCTCTTTCTGTTAAATAGGCTGCTTCCTTGGGACTACTACAGTTTCCTATCCTTAATGCTTCTGTGGATGAAAACTGCCAGAACATAACTTACAAGGTTGGCTATGTGTCGTGGAAAAGTTCTTGTTATAAATAGAAAATGGTGCAGCTGTGCTTATAGGTTGGAAAACCTTCTTTTGTACCTCAAATAGTGATTTTTTTAGACTAGAATTAAAGACATGGGATAAAATATTAAACTGAAGTATAATTTGTTATTGTCATTGGTTTTACTGGTTACTAATGATACTGTTCAGATATATGGAGTTCCGTTTTTTGAGCCCCTTTGGTTTATCGCTTAAAATAATGGAAATAAACGGCTGTCAGGCAATGGATTATGTTAACCATCCTACATCCCCTCCCCTCAAATAGATAACCTCTCTCAAAGTGGAGTTCCTACAGTTTTTAAAACAAGAATAATTTAAGTGGAAATAGGAAAAGTAATGAAAGTGTGAATTCTGTTTGAATGAACTCTTCCGTTTGGAGTGAAGATTTATTGAGACTGAGAATTGTTTGGGGGATGCTAATCCTTATTTATATTTCTACCTAGTCCTGTGCTTATAGGATATTTTAGGGGGTTAGATCTAAAATCTTCCCATATGAGGGGCACCTGGCTGGCTCAGTCAGTTAAGCATCTAACTCTTGATCTCAGCTCAGGTCTTAATCTCAGGGTTGTGAGTTTAAGCCCTGCATTAGGCTTCATGCTGGGTGTGAAGCCTACTTAAAAAAAAAAAAAAATAATAATAATAAATTAATAAATAAAATAAATAAAATCTTCCCATGTAGTTAATACAATTTCCTGATTAAGTATATACTTGTTGTAAAAAATTCGGACAAGAAAGTAACTATCTTCACCTTCAATCTCATGACCCTAAGATTACTCACTGTTGATGCTGAGATGTGCATCCTTCCAGGATTTTATTTTCACATACTTAACAAAAATAATATGTTTTGATACATATTGTTTTAGTTAACTTAAATTTTTTTAAACTTATTTCTTTTCCCCTTAATATATTATGGATGTCAGTACATGTCAATAAATATCATTTTGTTATTTATTTAGCCCATTATTGGTAAACACTTTGTTTGCAGTTTCTCAGACTCACAGTCTGAACTCAGTATCCCTCTGTATCTCTACATACTCTGTATTTATCTCCCTAACACGAAGTTTTATAAATGTTCGTACATATTGTTAAATATTCTCCAGAAAGTCTTCTATCTCCACCAGCTTATATATCCACTAATAATGAATGGAAATAGCCTGTTGCCCAATATTCTTACTGATAAAAAATTATTTTTTCCAAAAAATCTTTTTAAAATTCTTTAAAAATTCTTTAAATCATCATCAATCTGGTAGAAATAGTTTTTGGTTGTTGTTTTTGACGGTGAAGGTTGGTCCTTTCTTTTCTGTTAACTTATGAAAAGGCCTACTGTATAATTTTTTTGTTTTAGGCGTCTCACAACATAGGGATAGCAATGGATACTGAGCAGGGGTTGATTGTCCCTAATGTGAAAAACGTCCAGATCCACTCCATATTTGAGATCGCCACTGAGTTGAACCGCCTCCAGAAACTGGGCTCTGCAGGTCAGCTCAGTACCACTGATCTTACAGGAGGAACATTTACTCTTTCCAACATTGGATCAGTGAGTAATAGAAATGTTCACATTCATCAACCATAACTTAACGTTTCTGATCATATGCTCAGTTAAAAATATTTCATTTCCCATTTGTTCCTCAAAAGCTTAATTTTTCTACTCTTCCTTTTTACTATTTTTCATGTTGTAGATCGGTGGTACCTACGCCAAACCAGTGATCCTGCCGCCCGAAGTAGCGATTGGGGCTCTCGGGTCCATTCAGGTGTGTTTATTAAATAATTGGCAAAAGAGTTTTAGCAAGTTGGGACGGTAAACACAAGAGGGACCATTTCTGAGGTTTTGCCCTCACTTCGTAGGTTTGAGTGTACCATTTGGCGCTTTAAGCCAGTCATTTCTTCCTAAGAGGTAGGCCTGCACTTCCAGTGGCTGCCTCTTTGTGTAATAAATGGTGGTGACCCGGATTGTTCCGTATGGAATCCCTGTGGTTCATGCGAGGCACAGATGCACGTCTTTATGAATAATCACAAATATGCTCAATATGCTTCTATCAAAATATCTTTATTTCCAAATACCAAAGATAGTAGTAAGCCAGTTATTATTATTATTAATAGTAAGCCAAATTATTATTTATAACTAAGTCTGACACCATTTAGACCATTTTTCTCAAACTTCACTCTGTTCAAGACTCATTGAGAGTACTAGTTAAAAATGTAGTATTCTTGGGGGGCCTGGGTGGCTCAGTCGGTTAAGCGTTCAGCTCTTGATTTTGGCTTAGGTCATGATCTCAGGGTTGTGAGATCAAACCCCGTGTTGGGCTCCATACTGGGTGTGGAGCCTCTTTAAGATTCTCTCTCTCCCTGTCCCTCTGTACACCCCCTTCCCCCTCCCTCTCTTAGAAAAAAAAAAAAAAAGGCAATATTCTTGGCCTTGGGGACAGAGCCCCCAGAACTTATATTTTAAAGAAGAACCCAGGTAATTCCAACATGAGTGAACTCTTGGCCATGTTTCAGGAGACACTGACATAGAATAGGGTTGCAGTGATTCTTAACCTTGGCTACACATTAGAATCATCTGGGGAACTTGAAAAAGAATGCCTAAGCTCACCCTATACCAACTGAATCAGAACTGAGGAGGTGGTGGGTAGGGCTTGGGCTTCTCTATTAACGCAGTGTTGAGAACCACCAGAATCAAAGTATTAAGCTCTTGGATTCCATTTCAGTACCACCATTATTAAATGTCATCACCATATTGACTTATTTTGGTCTTCATGTTTCCAGGAGAATCTTTCTTCTTTATACTTGTGATACTTGCACACTGAGCATGTCTGGGACTTGTCTTTCATGAGTTATTACTTTTGTATCGGCATCCGAAACTTCCGTGGATACTTTCATTCGGCCTTTGGTTTGCTTTCTTGCAGATAGTACTTCAGCTGCTACGTTATTCCCTCTTCCTAGCAGCTACTTTTCCTCCTGGCACACGGGAGATAGGGAGAAAAATCCCAGAACACATAGCGGACTCTGTTCTTTGCAAATCAGGAGTTTCTCTGAATATACCTTCCCTGTCACCCATTCCCCATCCGGCAAGAATTTAGCATTTGAATCTCACGGAATTCTGACTTCCTATAGGTTCAACCTACTTGACCAAGTCTTGTCTTTCCTTTTCCTTAAAGAAATGTATTTTGCTCTGGATTGTAGATATACACCACCCCCCCACCCTCAAACTTGCTCCTTCTGAAGTTTTCCCCTTTTGGTAAATAGCCATTCTGCTCAGAGACCTCCTGTAGCTTCTCACCTCACTCAGGTTCAAGGCCAAAGTAGCTGCAGTGGCCTACATGGCCCTGCACTGGTGCTTCAGACTGTAAGAAGGTCAGTGCAGAAAGGGAGAATAGTCCTTAGAAACTTGCAAAGCAGTTTGACAGATGATTTTAGGTCTATTGAATCTAATAAGAAGAACTTAATAGGGCTTGTGTTTTGTTTATCTTTTTTAATTTTTTATTTAAGTAATTTAACTGACAACCACCCAGGTGTCCTTTAGTAATTGGATATGTTTTTAAAAAATAGCTTGCAATGGAATAGAAATTAAAAAAAAATAACAATAGGTCATTTACCAAAGACAGATTGAGAAGCATTGCTCTTGACAATGGGTCCTGCCTTCCCCGTGCTCCACCTGTGACCTCATCTCCTACCTCTCATGCCTACCCCCCTGCTGCAGCCATCCTGCCTACCTTGCTGTTCCTGCATCAGTCCAGTCACGCCTCCCCTCTGTATCTCTTAGAGTATCCATCTGGCTTTTTTCCTCACTGCCTTCAGTGAGGAAGCCGTGGTGAGGCTTTCCCTGCCCAGCCTGTCAAACGAAAAATGCTGCCTGCATCTAGCCCCTGCCTACCCTCTCTCCCCTTTCCATGTGGCTTTATTTTTTCCTTTACGCTTTTCATTATCTAGCATACTATATATTTTACTTATTTATCTTAATTGTTTCTCTCTACATTAAAATGTTAGCTCCTAGAAGGCAAGAATTGTGATTTGATTTGTTCACTGGTTTAGCCCCAGAGTCAAGAAGAGTACCTGGTACATTGTAGGTGCTCAGTAAATATTTGTTAAATAATTAGATTCTGACATGCGATTTACTGTATATATGGAAATTACAGGGGACAGGGAAGTACCTTGGAGAAACAAAAAGCTTGAGGCAAATATAAAAATGGGAAAAATCAGAGTTAGCATTTTCAGGTCATTTGGGATGCCCATTTCTTGTCTAGTACAAGGAGGGGGGGTTTGCTTAATCTTCCACCATTGCTGTCGCTAGAGCCTTCGAGCAAGTGAAAGTTGACTGTGTTCTTTGCCTTATTTCTAGGCCCTTCCCCGATTTAACCAGGAAGGAGAAGTATACAAAGCACAGATCATGAATGTGAGCTGGTCAGCTGATCACAGAATTATTGATGGTGCTACAATGTCACGCTTCTCCAATTTGTGGAAATCCTACCTAGAAAACCCAGCTTTTATGCTATTAGATCTGAAATGAAGATGGATGGGATGTCATTGAACTTTTTGAGCTTCCAGAGAATATGTAGAGCCTAGCTGTGCAGCACACGTTCTTCTTCACGATTTGTAGGAGAAATGATTCGTATTGTATGATGAAGGTTCCGAGACACAATATTTATCACTGTTCTGTTAGACTTTTTACTGAAAATGAATGATGGTATAAGAATTCTCCTGGGGCTGTTACACTTGATAGGTCATGGTGTCACTTCTTAATATGGTGCTGAGGTCTTTGTGTCCATGGGTTGAAACTAGCAAGAACAGCAAAATTAATGTTACTAAAAGACAGACTGCCATATCCAGTGTTTACCCTATTTTTTCTTTCTTTTTTTACTTTAGACTGACCTTAATGAAACTGTCAGTTACACTTAGTTGGGAAAGGAATTTACATACAGAAGTATCTTCCATTTCCCCACAATAACACTAACTGTTGTATAAAATAAGTGCAATTACTTAACCTTTTAAGATACCTATGATTATGTTGCTCTGTAGAGACTATCTGTAAATGTCTTGTTTATAAAAATTAATATCTTTTAAAAGGGAAAACTATAAGCTAATCCTAAAAATGCCCAATTACAGGGATGCTTGGAAGAGCATGCGACTCTTGATCTCGGGAGGCGTGAGTTCAAGCCCCATACTGGGCATAGAGTCTACTTTAAAAAAAAAAAAAAAGCCCAATTATAGTTTTATAACCAGTAAGACTATCAAAAGTGTTTGTTTAAAATGAATATACTTTTAGAATCTTGGTAACGTTTTGGTGTTTTGTTAGGAAAAAAAACTTCTCCTTGGCAAACTTGCCTCATGTAAGGAAAGTGCTTTAAATGGAGCAGCCGCTGACATTATCTTCCATTTAGAAGTCCATTGCATTTTAACTATTTTTTATCTTTCTTGTCTTTAGCTAAAACATAGGCTAGGATAATGTATTCCATTCTCCATATCCTGAGAAGGAATGTGAATAAGAGGAGAGAGAAGAGTCTAATGGGTAATTATGGACATTAAAACAATAAATATTATACAGAAACGAAGGTATCATAATGATCATTTTATAAGAAGCCCACTTTAATCAGAAATAGCATCAAGGTAAATATAATCCAGCCTTTTTAGTTGCATTCAGAAATCCAGCTTGCTTCTAATGTTGTCTGACTACTGTATGTTCAGGAGAAATTTTGTAACAAAAAAGTTGTTTTAAATCTACTTGATTTTTTCAAAATGAGAGTTGTGTAAAGTAGAAAATAATGAATCAAATGAATGTTATTTTTAAAATTTAGATAGTATGAGGAGTTACAAAGAAAATAAAATCATCCGTAGTTGTATCACTGTTAACATTTAGATCAAGGGATCTGTATACATAGTTATTCTTTTTATAAAAATGAGATCATGCTCTATCTACTATTATATAATTTGATTTTTTAATTTAACATTATGAGTAAATTTACATGTCAATAAATAATTCTACATTATTGTACTTTAGATGGCTGGGTAATATTCTGTTGTGTTTATGTTAGACATTTGATATTAAACCTCTACTGTATACCGAGCATGGTGCTAAGCACCGGGCACAGCATGTCCTCCCTAATGATCCCTGCCTTCGTTGGGTTTACAGTGTAGTGGAGGAGGCAGATACTAAATAATCATAAAAAGTAAAACATCATTACATGTCTAAGTAGGAAAAAATGGTGTCGTGAGAGCATCTAGTAAAGGTTGCTAATTCTGTCTGAGAGGGTTAGGAGGGTATGTACCATAATTTAACCTATTCCCTATTGATGGCATTTGCAGAATTTTACATGAAGAACAATATATCCAGTTCTCTCTCTCTCTTTTAATAAAGGAGATAGAATTTTATTGAATACACTTCAAGGGAGTGGCAGGCAGGACAGCAGAGAAGAGGCTGTCTGCCTGAGCAGTTGTCTCCTAAGGAAGATTCCCCAAAGCCACTCTGGACACTGTCCCTTACATCCCACGGACTCTGACTATAATTTAGTCATAAGGCCACACAAAGTGGCAAAGGAGGCTGGGAAATGAGAGGGCATGTGCTTAGCTAAATATTTTGTTACTATGGGTAAAGCAGAGAAGGGCTGTTAGGGGATAATTGCCGTCTCTACCAATAGAAGATATTTTATCCATTTTATGTTTGTAAAGGCTGTAATACATAAAGCAATTTCTTCATGTCACACAGCCACTGAAGTGCAAACTGAGGCTCAGTCCAGGTAAATCCACTTGCTACTCTATCACATTACATCTGACCAACTTTTCTGACTTAAGCCTTAATAAGCAATAGGGAGTAGTAATGGGTTGAGACACTATCAAGTGAAGCGCCTAATGAAGCCCGATGTTACTTTACCATGTTGTAGGTCTACTCTAAGCTTTCTCAGCAATTGAGAAGGCTGAGTTTCATTTCTATTATTTTCTTTTCTACTCTTGTCCCCTGGGACATACCATAAGTACCACTATCAAAAAGGTCAAAAATTCGAGGGAGATAAAAATGAAGGGACTACCTGTTGCATTCAATTGTTCAAATTTCTCTCCTTTTCAGCCTGAACCCGTATTTTTGAAGTGTAACAGTCAGGGCCTTTTCCACTGCAAGTGACAAAAGCCCAATTCTTCCAGGGTTATATTAGAAAGGGTACTTGATTCATATTACCTGAAATGCTCAGGGGTATCAGTTTCAGGTATGGCTGGATCCAGGGACTTGATAAATTCGAGACAGTCTCTGTTTCTCTCTCTCTCTGTCTCTATATCTCTATCTCTTCACTCTGTATCTCTTGGATTTTTTTTTTGCTTTGCGTTGATTTCATTCTCGAGACAAGCTGTCCCAATGTGTTGACAAAGATGCTTATGAGTACCCAGACTTACATTCCTCAGAACTCACATTCTGTTTCCAGTTAAAATCCCAAGGAGAGTTTCGATTGGTCTGGCTTGGTTCGTGCCCATCAATGTGGGCAGGAGAATATAATAGCCTGACTGGCCAGGCTTGAATCTTAAGGGTCACCTTTGGAGCCTGGGAGTCAGTCAGCCCCATTTAACCACATGGACTAAGAAAGGGGATCTAGAAGAATATCTGAGCAGATTAAAAACAAAAAAGTCAACTACAGAAAGTGAGACATTGCCTTCCCACCCCACCTCGTATTAAATAATAAATGTTTTCTAAGAGAGCTCTTAAAGAACCTGGGTAGAAAGGAAGCTGAGGAGGTGGAATAGGGAGTGGGCAGTAAACACAGAAGATAATATTAAACTGTGTGACTGTTGGTTGTGATTCCAAGATTTTACAGTATCACTGATAAAGAATATTTGTATTTTCTTCCTACTTTTAGTTCACTGTTAACGAGAAGTCATTTCATTCTCAAACTTCAAATGATGCAGTGTCGGTAATTCAACTGATGACAAAATATGAATCACTAGCTTCAATATTTTCTATTCATCTAATCTTTCTTAAAGTTCTTGCATGCTCGTCTAGTCACTAGCTTTGATATTTTACACGTATTCTGGTGTATTAAGTATGGCAGAAGGAAAAAGTCTAAGTTAGATTTTCAAAGCCCACCTCTATGAAAAAACAGAAGATGAACAGGACCTTATGACTTACCAAAGGGATATGTATCAAGAGAAAAAGACGATGCACAATACAATTTACCTGACACATCCTACAGGAGATGGTGGCCGCCAGGTTAGTCCTCAACAGATCCCTTCCAAATTCTGCAGCAAATGCCTCAGTCATTCTTTACAGTATCCATGCCAATCTTTTCTGTTCATTTAAGCACCCGCACAGATTTCCCCCAGCCCTGTTGTATTAAGCAGATAGCTCCTAATGTCTTCAGAGAAGACAAAGTGATTCAACCCAATGATCTTTCATTTCTCCCCTTTTCACATCGAAATCTCTATATTCTCACACTTTCCCTTTGTTTTTCCTTTTGAGGAAGATGTGATTCTCCAGCAAAAATCAAACTTCCTACTCTCTATTATTAATCGCATTTCTTCCTCCTGATCCTTGCTTTCTGTTTAATCCATGGCCCCATTTTGCTCTTTCAGTCTCTTCCTCACATGTAGAACTGTACGAGATGCACTCCTCCAGCACACAGGTTAAGATTCATTTCCGGTTCTTCACGGAGGACTTATTGGAGACTGATCCCAGAACTCTCAGCAAATTTACTTTTTTTTTTTCTTGTTGATGAATGTGTCAGGGTCATGTTGTATGTCCATAAACTTGTTTCCTTTTCTTTTTGGGCACAGAGTTAAATATTTTCCAGCCTAGCCTGCAGTTAGGTAGGGCCATGTGATTTATTTCTAGCCATTGGAATATGGGTAGAAGTGATGTAAACCAATTCAAAGCCCATAGAGCCTCCCAAGAGATCCTCCATACTCCTTCTCTTTCCTTTCCGTAGCAACCCTGAAGCCTTTATGTTGAAGATGGCAGCCACGCAAGATGGAAGGAGCCAGCATCTCCAAATGACTTGGTGGCACAAAGCCTTCCCACCACCACACCGCAGCACTGATTGGTTTGGATGTGATACAGGTGAAATAACTTTTCTTGTTTTAAGGCAATGATGCTTTGAGATTAATCTGCTACTCTAGGTAGTAATAACCCTAACTCTGAGCTGTCCAGTGCAATAGTCACTAGTTTAAGTTTAAATTTAAATTAATTATTGTGGCTATTGAGCAGTTGAAATGTGGCTAGTGTAACTGAGAATCTGGATTTTACTGAATTTTAATTGAAATTTAAATGTCAAGAGCCACATGTGGCTAGTGGGTACCATATTTTAGACATTGCAGATATAGAATATTTCCATCACCATAGAAAATTCTATTGAATAGTGCTGACCTAACTAATAAATAGAGGAAATGTTATCTTTAATCTCCTGCCCCAGGAAATGCTTTACTTCACTAAAACTAATTTCCCTCTACTTTTAAGGCTTAAAACCTTCCTTTCTCACATTGCTACCTTTACCTGCCACCACAGGAACAAACTCCTGTTCTATTCCTTCCTGCCTTTGCCTACCTTCTTGAATGGGTGGTCTTGAACTCCTGGCAATCTGGCCTCCTTCCCCACTGCTCACCTGTAATCACAGTGTGCTTGGCCAAAGTTTGGCCACATCTCTCTCCCAGATGTCTCCTAAATTCTTCTCTCTGATCCCACCTCTCTTTCTGAGCTCTAGGCACTCATTTTCACTCTTTAGCATCTCAAGGTCACCACGTGTTTCAGTAATATCTCAGCAGAGAAACCAGGACAACTCTGAATTATTCATGCCAAACCCTGGGTGCCTCATGTTATCATTGTTATCCCCACAAAAATAACCACAGCTCTTTTATGTTCCAGAAGTCAATTACCATTTAGGCAAACAGTGAAGGTATCATGAGTCCTTGATGTTCGCAAGCTCAGAATGAAATGGAAATGAATTCCTGATGAGGCAGTTCCAGTCCTGAGCAGAAGGACTTTAACCACGAGCTAATTCATGTGCTAGTCAGACCCTTGTGAGAGAACTCTAGGTCAGCCTGCTAAAACTGAACAAGAGAATTTGGAGACAGTCCAGAGGAGAGCCACAAAACTGAAGCACGACAAGAGTAATTGCAGTTCTGTTACAGTATCAGGCTTCTCCTGAGTCTCATGTGGAATGTTAACAACACAAAGCATTGGGAACAGCTGTTCTGGGCCTTGACAAGAGACAGAACAGAAGAATTGAGAACAGGTGTGAGATCAAGAGTTTAGGCTATATAGGGGGCAAAGTCAGGACGGTCAAAGAAGGATTCATGCTTATCCCAGGCTGAGGAGGCCAAGGGCCCTCCGACCGGCAGCCGGAGTGCCTCCACTCACCCGCATTTCCAGAGGAGCTGTCTGACCGTGGTAAACTTGGCGGTAAGCGATGGAACTTGAAGTTTGCTGCAGAGAGCTCTTTAATATGTTCCAAATATGTGTTACATAGTTCTAGAAATGTGGTAAAAAGGAAAGTTAAAAATACCGAGGTTGGGGCGCCTGGGTGGAGCAGTCGTTAAGCATCTGCCTTCTGCTCAGGGTGTGATCCCAGCGTTCTGGGATCAAGCCCCACGTCAGGCTCCTCCGCTAGGAGCCTGCTTCTTCCTCTCCTGCTCCCCCTGCTTGTGTTCCCTCTCTCGCTGGCTGTCTCTGTCAAATAAATTTAAAAAAAAATACCAAGGTTTATAAAGTCTGTACAGAGGTTTCAAGAGTGCAGTGATCTGGAAAAACCTAGCAAATTCATTTCCTGGAAGAGTAAAGCCAGGGTTCAAACTGCAACAGGGGCACCTGGGTGGCACAGGGGTTGGGCGTCTGCCTTCGGCTCAGGGTGTGATCCCGGCGTTATGGGATTGAGCCCCACATCAGGCTCTTCAGCTATGAGCCTGCTTCTTCCTCTCCCACTCCCCCTGCTTGTGTTCTCTCTCTCTCTCTCTCTCTCTCTCTCTCGCTGGCTGTCTCTATCTCTGTCGAATGAATAAATAAAAAATCTTTAAAAAAACAAAAACAACAAACTGCAGCAACAAAGGCAACTACTTTGATGGCAGGTGTAATTAAGTTAATAGAAACTGCAGGGATGAATGTAAATCAGAACAACTAACAGTTTGAAACATTAGTTATGCAGATGCACCAGACAGGAGTACATGAGCTAAGTCGCCACACTAGTAACTCTTTAAACCAAGGGCGTCACACATTGCACAAGAACCTGGCTTTGGTCCCATTGTGTTTCTGGCACAAGATTAGAAGGGCCCCGTTGGTTCACATGTTGCTTGGGCAGAGCAGGACAAACTGTCACAGGGATGGCATAATTTTTTAAAACCACCATGGTCCTTTACTAGTTTCTCTAATAAGCTTGTGAAAATTAAAAATATTGACATATAAATGCATTCTAATTCAGAAAGTTTTTTTTTTTTTTTTTTTGGTTTGTAGTTATAAATACGTTAAAATGTCTCAGCTTCTATCTTTACTAGATGTTACAGGTTTGGTAATTGCATCGTGTTTGCAGAAATGTGAAAAAGCAATGTTTGTAGTTGCCTCTTAAAATGTCTGCAGTATATCCTCAAAAGTTGGGTCAGTGTCCTAGAAACAAAATATTATCCAGTTACAGAGTTTAAAATTTGGTGTAGCTTTTATTTCTGTAGAACTAAAAATGAGTGCATAAAAATAAAAGCAGAAAGAGTATGTCTTTTTGCCATGTGGCCCAAAATACCTCATTCGACATAAAGCCAGTGCAACTTTTGTGTCATTATTTGGTGGTTATACAAGGGGTATTGTTCTTTGTTTTCTTTTTTCTTTTAATTTCTCTCTCTCTCTTTTTTTTTTTTTTATTAAGTAATCTCTACACCGAGTGTGAGGCTCGAACTCATGACCCCAAGATCAAGAGTTGCATGCTGTATTGATTGAGCCCGCCAGGTGTCCCTGTTTTGGTTTTTCCTTTTGAAACAAGACTGTAATGGCTTTTATTCTGTGGTCCTCTCACTTGAGGTTTAAATTGCCCTAGAAAGTTGCATAATATCCTGATGACCACAGCTTAGGTTTATATTTCACGTAAGAACTATCTTTACATAATGGAAAAATCCATGGCTCCAGCTCATTCCTAAGAGGATTCTATTTTGTTCACTTGTATTTTGTTTGCTAAATCACATATTGGTTACTTAGACTCACAGCATGCTTTTCTCGAATGAAGATTTTGAAATCATTTCCAATGATGACCTAATTTCTGGCCAGTTCCCAGTGGGCTAGAGAAGAAATGATTTTCATACACTATTTCTTGTGTCTCACCTGTGGATTGGTTCAGGGAAATGATGTGTGTGTGTATCAGAAATGAGACCAGCACAGTCTTAAGGTTAGAAGTATGTTTTCATTCCTAGTTAAATATATTAACTTTTGGTTATAAAACACCTACTTAATAATAGAAAAAAGAAATAATTAGCTAAATATTTTAGTAACTTGGATATTTAAGTTATTAAAGACTGAAACTCTGCAGGATCATGTGGCCAAAGTCATGTGAGACCAGCTACAATCTGAGAACTTGAGCTCTGAGAGGTATTTGGTGTCTAACAGTGTTTTCCATCATCCCCTGAGGAAATGTCCCTGTTTTGTCAGACCAAGTGGTGCAAATTAGTATGTAGCTGTAACTTCCTAATATAGGTATCAAGATGTGGAAAACAGTGACTCCCTAGTATTTGGCAAGTATGTTGTTATTTAGGAGTTTCTCTTTCCTTGTGTACACACACACACACACACACACAACCTTAATGGAACATTTTCACATAAAAGAATATCAGTGTTCCGGAAAATTCTACAGCTAAACAAATCAGTTTTAAAATATTCTTAAGTCTTTAAAGATGTGGTCCATATCTACAATAGAATATTACTCAGCCATCAAAAAGAATGATTTCACAACATTTGCAGCAACATGGACGGGACTGGAGGAGATTATGCTAAGTGAAATAAGTCAAGCAGAGAAAGACAATTATCATATGGTTTCACTCATTTATGGAACGTAAGAAATAGGAAGATTGGTAGGAGAAGGAAGGGAGGAATGAAGGGGAGGTAAACAGAAGGGGGAATGAACCATGAGAGACTGTGGACTCTGGGAAACCAACTGAGGGCTTCAGAGGGGAGGTGGGTGGGGGATTGGGATAGGCCGGTGATGGGTATTAGGGAGGGCACGTATTGCATGGTGCACTGGGATTATATGCAAGTAATGGATCATGGAGCATTACATCGAAAACTAGGGATGTTCTGTATGGTGACTAACGTAACACAATAAAAAATTATTATAAAAAAATTAAAAATAAAAAAAATATTCTAAGTCTTTAAAATAAAGACCAGTTACAGAGGCTTCAAATTCTTCTTTGAAAGAGAATTCTTAACATTAAAAAATTGTTGATCTGATGAGGGCAAGTCTCATTTATGTTTCTTGGAACTCTAGTTACATGGTGTTTCTGCTTCAAAACCTTCCATTCTGACAAGTAACAAGTTTTATTAGAAGACTCTAGGGAGTCATAAAAAGAGCATTACAGATCAAAATCCCAAGGTAATATACTCTTATTTTACACTGTTTTCCCCTGTGTTCCTTTATTTTCTCTTGTTCTTATTTGAATAAATGGGTCACACAAAGTAGATGATTGTATGCTTGATAGGATTACTTACAGTACTGTAGTCTTGTCAGAATTTATGGGAAGAAGCTTGACTAAATGATCATTAGTTCTATTGTTCTATTACACTTTGTAAAAGACAATGCTCAGGATGCCTGGCTGGCTCAGGGGAAGAGCATGTGACTCTTGATCTCAGGGTGGTGAGTTCCAGCCCCATGCTGGGTGTAGAGATTATGTAAAATAAATAAACAAACCTTAGAAAAATAATGCTTTTAAAAAACAGAGTAATAACTATCTTAGTGTTTTGTGTTTAAAACCCTTATCCTTCTCTAAATATATGCCTATGTATTAACACTAGTTATGATGGAATAGAGTGAAAAGGAAATGGAGCTCTCTATGTAGACTGAGTCTCCGTCCCCTGCTGCTTTTACCTCTGTTCCTCCCTACCTCCATTCACTGGCTATCTACAGATGCATTAAGCAGCAATAACATTGCTTTGATGTTCTTGGTGTCCACCTACAAATATAATTTTGTGTAACTGACATAAACTTGTTTCTAAAAGGAAGCAGAATAACTTAATGGTCAAGGTCTGGGAGCCATGTCCATCTGAGTTGGAATTTAGCTCAGCTGTTTTCCAGCTGGATAGCTTTGATATGCATGTCCCTCACTCTCTTTAAACTTTGGTTTCTTTTGTGCATTAAATAGGGATGCCTACTGTGATGGTTAATTTTAAGTGTGAACTTGACTGGGATGCCTAGATATTTGACAAACATTATTCTGGATGTGTCTGTGAGGGTGTTTCTGGATTAGATTAACATTTGAATCCATAGACCGAGGAAAGCAGGTTGCCCTCTCCAGTGTTGGTGGCATCATCCAGTCAACTGAAGACCTGACTAGAATAAAAAGGCGATACCCTTTCCTTTCTTGTAACATGGTATCATGCACATTTGCTCATATCATGAACCACCTTTCTACTTTCAGTTTCTATGATTTTGACTACTTCAGCTATTTCATGTGAGTAGAATCATATGGCATTGGCTGTCCTTTTGCAACTGGTTTCTTTTCAGGTAGTTTCATCCATGTTGAGTATGTGACAGAATTTCCCATTTTTAAAGGCTGCGTAATATTCCACTGTATGTATATACCACATTTCCTTTATCCATTGTTCTGTTAGTGGATGTTTTGGTTGCTTCTGTCTCTTGGCTATTGTAAATAATGAAGCAATGAACATGGGTGTGCAAATACCTCTCTGAGACCCTGCTCTGAGTTCTTTTGAACGACACTGTATTTGTAATGTGCTTTTATCCCCCCTCTTACCTGCTCACCCCACTCGGTGCTCTCCTAGATTAGTTTGCTTTTTCTAAACACAAGCGTTGCAATTGTACTCAGTCAGGGCCATGGATTCTGATGACCTATATCCCTGTGGGACTTAAGAATGCAAACCTGGCACCAAGCTCCTGGCAAACACAATGATAGAAGGAAAAGATAAACCAATTTGTGTAACATTATAAAATGAGATACCTAACTTTGTGTGAGGAACACGCTGTTTAAATGAGCTCATTTACCTTGCCTCCACTGTACAATTGCCTTCTCCTCGATATTGTCTTCGTCTCAGAAGAAAACGCTTTCAGAGTTAGCTAACCTTCTTCCTATGATCATATGGCAATCGTTTCTATTCCCATCTTCTCCTTTCTTGGCTTTACTGTTGGAGGGTAGAAATAAGAACTAACCTTTATGAGTACTTACTCCTATCAGGCACTGTCCAAACTCTTTTGTATGTTAACTTATTCAATCCTCACAAAAGCTGATGAAAAGATCTTTTATCGGGGCGCCTGGGTGGCACAGCGGTTAAGCGTCTGCCTTCGGCTCAGGGCGTGATCCCGGCGTTATGGGATCGAGCCCCACACCAGGCTCCTCTGCTACGAGCCTGCTTCTTCCTCTCCCGCTCCCCCTGCTTGTGTTCCCTCTCTTGCTGGCTGTCTCTATCTCTGTCGAATAAATAAATAAAATCTTTAAAAAAAAAAAAAAGCTCCTATTATCTACATTTTGCCAATAAGAAACTGAGGAGGTGAGAGATTAAGTGATTTTTCCAAGGATATTCAGGTATATAAAGATATAGGCCAGGGCTTACGGCAGACAGTTTGGAGGTGACCTTAGAGCAGCACTTGGAAGACACAATGAAGAATCCATCCATTGTTGGGGTCTTGTGCACAGATTCACAAGGACTTGATCTGGGCTGCCTTGGGGCCCTGTCAGATGAACATGCTGGGATGATATCTGTTCTAGCCCAACAAGCAGCTAAGCTAACCTCAGACTCCACTGACATTCCCGTGGTTGTCAAGAATCAGATAATGGGAACATTATGATCCAGGAACATGATGGCATCACAGTGGCAGTGCACAAAATGGCCTCTTTAGGTCCATCAGTTCTCCAGCAGCCTGTCATAGGAGTTCAAGCCTACCTATGTTAATTATCATACAGAACTATGAAAGTTCCAGCAGTTAGGCCATTTGTTTAGGCATATTGGACAATTTTCTATTAATTTTAGAGTAAGCTTCTTTGGGACACTCAGTGGATTGACTTAAAATATTAGTAAGAAAGGACCATGTTTTGAAATATGGTTCAGGTCACTTTGTATACATAATTTTGTTATGTTCAATAAATATGGTTGGAGGAAGAGACAAGTATATAAAAATACAGTAATAGGTACATAGAAAATTAAACAAATAAAAAAGTACACTTAACTCCAAAAAAAAAAAGTACAAGTAGGTTCAGGTCACTTTGTGTACAGAATTTTGTTATGTTCAATAAATCTGGTTGGAGGAAGAGACAGGTATATAAAAATACAGTGATAGGGGCACCTGGGTGGCTCAGTCAGTTAAGTGTCTGCCTTAGGCTCAGGTTGTGATCTCAGGATCCTGGGATTGAGCCCCACGTCGGGCTCCCTACTCAGCAGCGAGTCTGCTTCTCCTTCTCCCTGTCCCTCTCCCTCTGTGATCTCTCTCACTTTTGCTCTCTCAAATAAATCTTAAAAAAAAAAATACAGTGATAAGTGCACAGAAAATTAAGCAAATAAAAAGTACACTTAACTCCAGAAAAACCCAAAAAGTACAAAAGGAAAGGAATGTAATTATTTCTATTATTGGATCAGCTATGAATAATATTTACATAATAAACTGATTTAACAAAAATTATGATATAACTATATTGGGAGGACGAGAGGAGGGGAGGTATATGGTAGTGTGTAGGTGGTTTAAGACCACAGAACTTTCATCTTCTATGTATGAAGTCAGTAGATGGTTCTGAAATTGATATATGAAGAAATAGCAATATTTTTGAAAATATAACAAGAAAGAGTTAAAGTAGTTGTGTCAGTTTCTTAGAGCCAGATGACAGGATTCTCCCAGTCATGTTTAAGTAAGAAGGGATATTAGTTCATAGAACAAGGCCTGGAACTATACCATTGAACTGGCCTGGTAAGGGGGCTGCTACGTCCGCTGTGGTCAGGAAACTCAATCTGCTAAGACTAACCCCAGAATATATTGCCTCTGCTGTACTTTGACCAGCAAAAATGGACTCTAGCCACCCAGCCGATTTCCTCACATTCTTTGCTTCTAAATCAAAGTACGTGAACCTTATTTACCTTCTCCAATTCTATAGCAAGGGAGGCTGGGACTTGTCCCCTAATTCTACTTTGGTAAACTGGGGTTCACTAACGTGGGGGGTTGTCAAACTATGGAGAGGGCACCATATAGTGTCTTGTCTCTTCCTTCTCGCTCACCTGCTTTGTCCCCAAATCATTGAAATTCTGTCTAAAATTCTTCATAAATGGCTCATCAATCTAGTCACTTTTCCACTTTCCCTGCCATTACTCTAGAGTAAGTCACTTCAGCAATTTCTCAGTTGGTCTCCCTTTGTATAGTGTTGCCTCAGAGCATGGGAAATAAGCTAGAAGAGGGAAAGAGAGATAGCCTTGGGATTTGTGGGTTTTCTAGAGATATTACCAAATTAAAATTTAATTGTCGACAGTGCCAAAGGCAGAAATACATCTAAATTGTTTCCAAAGAGACAATTTAGTACTTTCCTTAACCGAAACCAACTCCTCCCTGCACCTTCAGGTTGCCTTATGAACATAGTCGGGGAAGCCTTGTGTGGGACGGTGCAGACTCCCTGGACAGGGGGTTAGAGTTCAGGTTCTGTGACTTTCTTTACTCTTTCTGTGATCTTCGGCAGCCCCATAGCTCTCTGAGCTAATTTGTTATAGAAGCATTAGAGAATTTCTGTGGAATAATCAGGCATTTAAAAACACTAAAATTGCCAAAGTGTCCAAGTGACTAATCAAATTATGATCCACCCACACACCAAACTGCTATGTAGTCATTAAAAAGAATGATGTAACTCTAGTATACTAATATGAAATTACTAATAACTCTGAATATACTAATATGATACAATTTCTGATATATTCTGAGTGAAGAAAACATGGTTTAGAAAAATATATGGAATATGCTAGCATCGTGTGTGTCTGTGCATGTCACCGTGTGTGTGTGTTTTCCATGAATATAGGCATATTTATGTTTTGTAAATTCAGACCGTCTTGGGAAGGGCACCCAAGAAGTGGCAACAGTGATTACCTTCAGACAGGAGAACTAAATGGCTGGAGGTGGGGTTAGGTGGGGATTCATTATCTTTTGGGTTTTTTTCTATGTGCCTATGTTACCAATTCAAAGACTAAATACAGGGGCGCCTGCCTGGGTGGTTGAGCATCCAACTCTTGATCTCAGCTCAGGTCTTGATCTCAGGATTATGAGTTGAAGCCTCATGTTGGGCTCCATGCTGGGTGTGAAGCCTAACTGAAATAAATAAATAAATTTTAAAAATGTATAGCATTAAAAAACAAAAGACAAAGAAAAAATAAATACAAAATTGTTTAAAGAACCTGGAATTAACTCCCATCTATAAAGGCGGAAGAGAGAAAGAATGAGAGAGAATTAGATTTGAGGCCTGGGTGCAGCAGAAGCTTGGAGCTCCCCTGTTACCCATACTTGTCTACATCTTCCTTGTCTTATTTTGTGAAGCCTTTTACCTTTAGTTTAAATATTTACACATCTATGGTTTACCAAGGTAGGGTTTTTGTTATGCCATACGTTCTCATATTTTCCAGTTTCTCTGCTTGGAATAGATGCATTATATTCTATTAAATATTCAAAATGCGTAAGTCATGAGAAGTGGAAGANCGTTCAGCAGGAGTTGTTTTTTTCAGGAGTCTAGAACTAGAGCGTTTGCAGCGTGCAGAACGCACGCACATACATTGTCTATCACTTGATCCACAGGAGCTCCATGTGATTCTTGCTATTCTCAGCTTTGTCCAAGATCTAAAATTAGAACTCGGCTAACATTACATTTCACTTGATTACAAGTCTGACCGAGGATTTTAATCACTCCGGAGCCACACCGAAAACAATTCTCCCCGAAATCCTCTCTGACCTGGTAAGCACTAACTTTGGGCATGTCAGCTTCTGCATCCACTGGCAGTGGTAAGTATTTTTCAAAAACATTTCTTCCCCATTCTTCACATAGAAAGAGATTGCTGTTGATGACTTTACTGTGTCTGAATTTGCTGAAATGTACAACCGAATTTGGAATTGAATTTAAAAGTCTCCCGTGGGGTTTCATAGTCATGCGTGTAATTGTTTTCCTCTGGAATATTGATTTCTCTCAAAGTTTAGAAGCGGTTTTTTTTGTTTGCTTGTTTTTGGATTTGTTTGTTTCTTTTTTTCTTTCGCCTTCGGAAAGCAGACTCTCCTGGGTATGTCCTTCCCAAACTATGTGCTTATCTGTTATGGTAATAATCAAGGTAGAGAACATAATTCTATGCTGGAGGTAGAAATACATATATCATTATTGACTTGTTTTCCTCAAAGGGAAATTGGTCGCTGTTATAGGAAAGCTGCTGGCTGAATGAAGTTCAGTGGCAAACTGAGGAACCCAGTGAGCATACATGTAGATACTTGGGATATTTGGAAATGTTTTATTATGTGATAAACACTTCAAACTTGCTAAAGTCTGAGACAATAAATTATAGGGTGACTATGATATCCCCAGGGGTTTGGATTATCAGCCTGTGAATCCAAGGTTTCTTGATGGCAAGAAGATCTTACAGTCTGTTTTTGTGGAAACTGCGTGCTTTGCTTAAACACAGAGACGTTTCTCAGTTTTCTGCATATTGGCAATTATATATCCATCCTGACATTTTAAACATTTTTGTCCCCTGTAATAGAGTTATTCTTCTACCCCTCTCTGTCTTTGTCTCTCTTACACGGTGCATACTTTTAAGGAAATCAATAACATAGAGGAGGTTAGTAATGAAAAGCAATATTCTCTACCCTATTTCTATCACTCTAGAAGTAAGCATTTTCACCATTTCAGGATTTAGTTTTTGGTGGTTATCTCCATAGTTTCTGTTTTGTTTTGGTTTTTTTCAAAGGTGGTTTTTATTTCTTATCCACTTTAGGCATTATCTGTGGAACTTCATTATGAAAGATGGTGCTTACGTTACACCTCCATAGAGTTGTATCCTTTTTAGTTTCCCCTTTGATTACCTTTATAACTTGAAACAAATCTAGTTCTCGTTCCATAAAAGAGACCGTGTCTACAACTCTCCACTCTGAAGACGTGGCTATTGGTTTTCTTTCGTTCCACCTTTCCATTTCCTTCTTCCACATTCTGTTAAAGTATTTATTTTTATATTTTCAAGATATATTATACTTATTACATTCCATTTTTAGCTTTTTTATAGGTTGATTTATTTCAAAAGTTGATTTCCATCACTCAAAAAAGAAACTTTGTGCCTTTAGCAGTCACTTCCTCTTTCTCCCTCTGGAAAGCCCCTGGATATCACTGATCCACCTTTTTTGTTTTCTCTCTGTTTCTACCTATTCTGGACTTTTCATATAAATGGGATCATACATGGCCTTTTGTGTCTGGCTTCTTTCACTTAGCACACTTTGATTCAAAGTTCACTCATGTAGGGGCGCCTGGGTGGCACAGCGGTTAAGCGTCTGCCTTCGGCTCAGGGCGTGATCCTGGTGTTATGGGATCGAGCCCCACATCAGGCTCCTCTGCTATGAGCCTGCTTCTTCCTCTCCCACTCCCCCTGCTTGTGTTCCCTCTCTTGCTGGCTGTCTCTATCTCTGTCGAATAAATAAAATAAAATCTTTAAAACAAAACAAAACAAAACAAAGTTCACTCATGTAGCATGTATTGGTGCTTACTCCTTTTTATGGCTGAAAAACATTCCATTGTATGGCTATACCACATTTTGTTTATCCAATTGTCCGTTGACAGCCGGTTCTTTCCACTTTTTGGCTATTGTGAATAATGCTACTTCGAGACACTGAGGTAGAAGTTTTTGTGTGAACATGTGTTTTCATCTCTGTTGGGCATAAATCTAGGCGTGGATCTTTTTCTATTTTATACTTTCTCGTTTTTCCTATTTTTATGCTAGGCATGCCTCTTATAAACAATACACAGGATTTTGTTTTTCATTTAATTGGACAATCTCTGTATACTAACTTGCAGCATTTAGTAATCAGGAAAGTATAAATTTGCAACCAGAGTGAGATTTTATGCAGCAGTGTGTTGGTAAGGGTGTACATCAACGGGGACCCTTTCACAGTTCTAGTAGAGAATAAATGGGCACAGTCGCTTTGGAAAACAATTTGGCTCTACCTTATAAATTTGAACATTCACATAAATTATGATCCAGCAGTTCTAGTCCTAGGTATGGACTCGATAGAAGCAATCCCACTTAAGCACCATGAAGATAAGGACAAGAATTTTAGAAACAATATTGCTCATAATGGCAAAACTCTGGTACCCAAACATCCATATTCATTGGGACAGAAAAACTAAATTATGGCTTAGTCAGACATTTTGGAGATCGTGTCCGTATACGATATGTTTTACTTTATGGAGCCGTATAATTTCCCATGATATGGATGTACTATGACTTACTGATCAAAGTTATATTGTTTCCAGTCTTTTGCTTTTATGAAAAACATTGCAGTGAATAACTTTATAATATGTAATTTTACAATTGAAAATATTTGCAGTATAAATTCCTACGAGTACGAATGTACATTTGTAGGACTGATGGACATTACCAAATTTCTCTCCATAGAGAACAACCAATTCTACCACCTTCAGGGTCTGCGAGTACCTTTTTCCCTACGCTGTTGCAAATTTCACTTCTTTTCCAAACTTTATACCTTTCTTTTTACTTCCTTTGCCTTCTAGCCATTCTATAATGTTGAATAGTTGTGATTGTGGACTTCTTTGACTTCCTGAATTAGGGAAGAAATAATTCAATTAACTGTGAGTCAGATTCTTTCACTATTACTAATACAATTTGATGAAAAACCAGTACATTTATTTGTAAGGCAAAGAACATTCCATCAAATGGATCTGCCATAATTTACATAACCATTCCCCTATTTGTATTGTCCTTTCCTTTTTGAGATTCGGGTCACAATCCTCAGTATTACACCTGCCCATTTATGATTTATTTTACAAGAGCAAATAATCCCAATATACTGCCAGTTAACTGACTTCCAGCCTGTGCATATAGCATCTAGTTTAAGTGGATATCCCCAAATGCTGGTCTTAAATGTATATATTCATTATTTAATCATTTTCCTCAACTGGGCATGTAAACTAGTTGCAGTTTTCGTTATTAATAATTACATATACCAAAGGAAGTAGACTTGGCTTCACTTTCCACCTCTGTCACATACTAGACATGAGACCTTGAACAAATTGCCTGTCTTCTTTAAGGCTCAGTTTTCTCATCTGTACATTACAGACAATAAAAGCACCCATGGCAGGGCGCCTGGGCGGCTCAGTGGGTTAAGTGTTGTCTGCCTTCGGCTCAGGTCATGGTCCCGGGGTCCTGGGACTGAGCCCCATGTCGAGTTCCCTGCTCAGCGGGGAGCCTGCTGCTACTCCTCCTTCTGCCCCCCCCCCGCACTCATGCTCTCTCTCTCGCTCTACACTCTCTCTCAAATAAATAAAATCTTTAAAGAAAAAAGCATCCATGGCATAGTATTTTTATGAGGATTACTAAGTGAGAGATGATATGTAAAGTATATAAAATAGTCTTGGGAACATGGAAAGTGTTCAATAAATATAGGCTATTATGATCATTTCTGGACTCAGTGACCATTCTGAAACACGTTTTTTTCTCCACTACAATTAGGTCCTTTTTGAGATGGCATCTGTGATTCAGCTATTCAGAACCTAATGAAGTTGGTGACTCTGTGACAATGTGGAGAAATCATGTCAGAAAATGCGGTTTGTACTGGGGCTGTCAATGCTGTGAAGGAAGTTTGGGAAGAAAGAATAAAGAAACACAATGAAGACCTGAAGCGAGAGAAGGAATTTCAACAGAAGTATGCTTTAACGTGTTTGTTATTTTGATTTAGTGAAAATGCAGAACACCATCATTATAGAAGGGAGCACTTATTAAATGTGTTGAATTTGATATTTTTACTTACTGAAAACTCAAAAATATAACTAAAGGATACACCCAGTTCAATTAGGTGTGGCTATGTGATGGTGGCCGCAAAAAATACAAGTGTCCGTATGTGAAAATCATCATTATTTTCAGGCCCTCATAAGAGTCTGTTCAACATTCCTAAGTTTGATTAGTATCATTTAGTCCCCTTTTCAGCGATTGCTTGTTCAGCATTATATCCCTAGGTACTAAAGCACCAGCTGGCAATAGAAGGTCCTAGAGATTCGTACCTATTTGAATAGCCGTGAGTTTCAGCCAGGGTCCCTGTGGGTCGCCTGGTGCCTTGATTTGGACTCTACTTAAAATAGTTTGGCTCTCATTTCCTCTGCCTTCTTGATCTCTACCTATTTTCCCGAATGGATGTCTCCAAAGCATTCTACTCATCTTACAAGAAGAGCCACTTTCCTCATGGATCCCTACGATTCTCATTCACCAGGTCTCTTTCTAAATATTAAATTGTCTTCTGTCTTGCAACATATGTAAATGTTGGGCCATTAATAATGTTATATGTCAATTGTATCTCAGTGGAAAAATGCTCCTGTGTCAATTAGCAAGTAAAACTGATTTAAGGAATGGGGAAGTCCTGAGGCAAGGCAATCCCGAAGCCTGAATAGCTTTAAAGACTCAGTTTCTTTTTATCACCTTCTACTGCTAATCTCAGCGTGTCAGTGTGGTCCTCAGGTTCTCCTCTGTCAGTGTCACGGGATGACTGGTCCACTTCCAGGCATCACAACCAGGCATCATTCTGTTGTCAGAGGAGTGGAGACTATTTCTGTTTCTTCAAGAATGAGGAAGCCTTTCTGAGGTGCATTGGCAAACCTCTCCTTCCCCTCTCATTGACCAGAACTGGCTCATTTGTACTCCCTCAATCCAGTCCCCTTCTGGGGGAATGAGACTATATGATTGGATTAAACAAATTAAGATTTATACCTGGGTTACTTGGGGGAACTATAAGTACTTGAAAATAACAGCTATTCTCCCAGTGAAGAATAGGGGGACAGATTCTTGATCAGCAATTATTTTGTGTCTGCTTTCTGTAAACACAAAAATCTGGATGGGAAGGGGCCATTCTTTCCAACCAAAGCCAATAAGAAGGATAATGATGCTGACAATGATGAGGGTAGCAGCCATTTATTGTGCACTTACTGTTTACTAGACACTCTGCTAAGTGCTTTCTTTGTACTATCTCATTTAATCCTTTCAACACATCGAAACAGAGTGTCCTGATGAGGATTAGATTGCATTACGAGAGAAGGAAAACCAAAATAATGTTTTCTTTTTTTTAAAATTTTTTCAAAAATATTTATTTGAGAGAGAGAAAGAGAGAGAGGGGAGGGGGGCGAGGGGCAGAGGGAGATGGAGAAAGAGAATCCCAAGCAGACTCCCCGCTAAGGGGCTTGATCTCATGATTCTAGGATCATGACCTGAGCCAAAAATAAGAGTCAGATGCTTTTTTTTTTTTTTCAAGATTTTATTTATTCATTTGACAGAGCAAGTAGCACAAGCAGGGGGAGCAGCAGAGGGAGAGGGAGAAGCAGGCTCTCCACCGAGCAGGGAGCCCGATGGCCCGATGCAGAGCTCGAACCCAGGCCCCCAAGATCAAGACCTGAGTCAAAGGCAGACACTTAAACCGACTGAGCCACCCAGTGCCCCAAAATAATATTTTCTTTTTTTTTCTTTTTTTAAAGATTTTATTTATTTATTTGACAGAGATAGAGACAGCCAGCGAGAGAGGGAACACAAGCAGGGGGAGCGGGAGAGGAAGAAGCAGGCTCGTAGCAGAGGAGCCTGGTGTGGGGCTCGATCCCATAACGCCGGGATCACGCCCTGAGCTGAAGGCAGACGCTTAACTGCTGTGCCACCCAGGCACCCCTCAAAATAATATTTTCTAAACAAGATATGTTAACTTCTTTGGTGTATTTGATCTGGGGCTGGAATAGCACTCCACTGAGTCAGGTACTCAGGCTTTTATCTAGTTGCTCAACTGTGCATGGCTTCCCTTCCTAAAGTCACTAATGGCCCCAAATAGATAAGCCAACTGCAGCCGACATATTGATCCTTGCTAGCAGGAAGTTGCACTCCTACTTCTGCTAACAGCCCATTGCTATGGTCCATATCTACCTACAAGGGAGGATAGCTAAATGCAGTCTGTGCCCAGTTAAACTTGGAGGATCTGTTATTGAGGAAGAAGAGAAGTAACAGACTCTGCCACACAGGACTGTTCATTTTCTCCTTTTTAAAGATGGAAAACCTGAGGCATAGGCCTAAGTAACTTGTCAAAGATCACGCTGCTAATAAATGTGGATCTGGTATTCAAACCTAAGCAATCCGATTCAGGAAGCATGCTATTCCCCTCAGGGCTTTCTCTAGATTGGCCCTTAAATCCACTCTTACGAAACCTATTATGTTTGTATTCTGCAATTATGAAAAACTTGACTCTAGAGTACTCCTTATAAATCCTATCCCTTTTTTAAACAGTGGGCGGGAATCCTGACTTGCTTCTTAACTCATGTTACACATGTTTAGTTAAGAACCATTTAATTGGGGCGTCTGGGTAGCTCAGTCAGTTGGGTGTGCGACTCTTGCTTTCAGCTCAGGTCATGACCTTAGGGTTAGGCGATCCAGCCCCTCATCAACTCTGCTTGAGATTCTCTCTCTCCCTCTGCCCTCCCCTGCCCCTCCTACGCGTGCGCTCTCTCTCTCAAATAAATAAGTAAGTAAAATCTTTAAAAAGAAAAGAATAATTTCAGCAGCTTCAAGTCCTCTCTGTACAAAATAGGCAAGGGATAAAAAGGTTAAGGATGTAAACTAATGCTTCTTCTCTCAGCTAAAGGTGGCTAAAGATTTAGTTCAAAAAGCCTGAAGTTTAAACAGAAATTGACCTCATTGTCTTTTGATGCCAAGCTGTCTTGAAGAAATCAAGCACTTGGGTAAGAGTTGGTGTGGCAAAATCTGGGAAAGCCTTTAGACTGTAAATAAAAGGGTTTCATAGGAGGTACATAATTTCTATTTAAAATTGAAAGAACATTAAGCTTAGACTAAGTAGTGGATGAATTATAGAATACTAGAGCTGGAAGAGACTTTAGACATTATTTAACCCAAACCCCATTTTAATAGGCAAGGCCCACAGAGGTGGTATGAGTTGCCCCCAGTCACCGAGTTAAGTGATACATTCTGGACTTAGGTCATAGAAATTCAGATCTAGAAAGAATTTAGGAATCAGTATAGAGATGGAAAGAGACTAGCTGAATAATGGTCTCACTGTAAACTCATTAAGGACAGAGGTTTTGCATGCACAATGTGCTGCATAGCATTGGGCATATAATGGTTGCTTGATGAATTCTTTAAGTAAAAGTTTAGGGAATAAGGCACCTAATTGCACTTGTCATTAAATCTTGTTCTGAAATACATAGATCTTTTTGGCAAGTAATGATTCAAATTAATTAAACCTATGTTCTTTGATAACTGCTTCTATTTTTTATTACATATCATTCTAAGAGGCTAAAATTGCAAAGATTTCAATTCTAAACTCATTCTTTCTCATTTCTCATACATTAAAAATTTTCTAGTATCGAAATAAACTTTTGCAACCTTTTACTAGTCATTTTCATAGCTTGATATTATTCTTATGTATGTTTGCAAGAAACAAAAATCAATAGGAATGTTTCAGAATGACAAAGATTTTATGCATTTTTATATCTGAAAAATGAAATCTGAATAAAATTGGAATGTAATCATATATAACAACTCTGAAGTTGAACTTATTTGCAAGTCATGATAAAGTTATTAACTATGGATTAGATGTCTAATAAATGCAAGTCAAAAGGACAGTGAGATACCACTTCACGCTCACTAGAATGGCTATGAGCCAAACCATGGACAACAGCAAAAGTAGGCAAGGATGTGGAGAAATCAGAAGCCTCATGTGCTGCTGGAGGGAAGGCAAAATCCTACAAACAATTTGGACACAGTTTAGCAGTTCTTAAAAAAAAAAAAAAAGTTAAAAATAGAGTGACAATAGGATGCAGCAATTCTGCTCCTAGGACTATACCCAAGATAAAGGAAAACATATGTCTACATAAAAACTTGTTCACAAATGTTCATAGCAGCATTATTCATAATAGCCAATAAGTGGGATTAACCCAAAAGTCCATCAGCTGATGAATAGATAAACAAAATGTGGTATATTCATGCAGTGGAAGATTCTTCTTCTATAAAAAGGAATATAGTAGGGAAACGTGTTACAGCATGGGTGAACTCTGAATAAACTTATGTTGTGTGGAAAGACCACATATTGTATAATTCCATTTATATGAAATGTTCAGAATAGGCAAATCCCTAGAGATAGAAAGTAGATTAGTGGTTGCCAGGAGCTGGGAAAGGGAGGAATGGGAAGTGACTGCTAATGGGTGTGGTTTTTTATTTTATTTTTTAAAGTTTTTATTTTAATTCCAGTTAGTTAACATACATTGTTGTATTAGTTTTCAGTGTACAATATAGTGATTTAACAATTCCTTACAACACCCGGTGCTCATCACAAGCGTACTCCTTAATCCCCATCACCTATTTAACCCCTCCCCCATCCACCTCTCCTTGTAACCATCAGTTCTCTATAATTAAGAGTCTGTTTCTTGGTTTGCTTCTCTCTCTCTTTCCCCCTCACCCCATGCACATTTGTTTTGTTTCTTAAATTCCACATATGAGTGAAATCATATGGTATTTCTTTCTCTGACTTATTTCGCTTAGCATAATATCCTCTACCTTGATCCACATTGCTGCAAATGGCATGATTTCATTCTTTTTTATAGCTGAGTAATATTCCATATATGTATACATACACCTATATATGCATCTGTATATATACATACATGTATATATGTGTATACATACACCACATCTTCTTTATCCATTCATCTGTTGATGGACACTTAGGCTGTTTCCAAAATTTGGGTATTGTAGATAATGCTGCCCTTTGGATTGGTATTTTTGTATTTCTTGGATAAAAACATAGTGGAGCAATTGCTAGATTGTAGGGTAGTTCTATTTTTAACTTTTCGAGGAACCTCCATACTGTTTTCTAGAGTGGCTGCACCAGTTTGCATTGGGTATGGAGTTTTATGAATGATGAAAATGTTTTGGATCAGATAGTGGTGATAGTTGAGCAACTCTGTGAATATATCCAAAACCATTGAATTGTATACTTTAAAAGGATTAATTTTGTGGTATGCTATTAGTTAAAAAATCTATGGAGAGTTATGACACGTTTCAAAACTTAAATATAGGGCATTTATGATACTAATCATATTTATAATTCTTGCAAAACAAATTCTTTTCTGATTTCCAGATACTATTGATCAAATGGTTGTTTTTGATGGATCACTTTTTGTACAAAAGTGAATGCTACCTATGTATGTCATTCCTAGTGAACTAAAATGTTGTCTGATCTCTTAGGCTAGTGCGGATTTGGGAAGAACGAGTCAGCTTAACCAAGCTAAGAGAAAAGGTCATCAGAGAAGATGAAAGAGTCATTTTGAAGATAGAAAACGAAGAATGGAAGGTAAGCTTCATAGAAGTAATATTTTATTTTTTATATTTTGCGTTTTGTGGGACAGTTGAGAAAATGATTCTGAGGCTGTGTGATTAAGTCCGCAATAGTTAAAAATTCTAATTTTAATAATACACCAAATGAATTTGGGGAACATGAATAACTGAAAAGAAATATAACTTCACATTTTTTTTTGGTAAAAACTCAATCAATTTGCTTCAACTCTGCCTAAAGTTGAGTCATTTGCAATTTTTCTCCTACTAATCCTACTAGTAAACAACTTCTCATTTTCCATAAAAAAGATGACCATCTGCCTAACGAATATCATATAGCTTTTCCAGAACAAGTGCCCAGCTTGAAGTCCACAAAATGCAATAGGATATTCATTTTCTTGAGGTCTACTACCTGATTCATATTCTCTCTCATAAACACACACACACACACACACACACACACACACACACACAGTTGCTTAATTACATTAGGCATACTCTAATTTTTATAAGGGTATCTCTACCTTGGGTCAGTGTTTTCATGCATGTAGGTATAGCTAGCTAGTGGGTTATTTTCTCTTTGGGCTATTTTAGGTCGAAAGGGAAAAGGCATAGAGTTTAGAAAGGTGGAAACTCTTAAAATCTTTAAATAAAAATCTGTAAAAAAACTTTTATAAAATATTTCAAAATATAAGGCAAAGAGAATTACTGATTAAAATGGTTTTTCGTTTCTCTAGCCACCATATTCTCATTTTCAACTGCATATGAACTCTAAAACAACCTAATACAACAGTATCTTTAGGACATTGTTCTATGGGTGTGTACTATTGACCAAAATACATTATCTTTGTTAATTCTGATTGGGGTTTGAAGGTTTAGTAACCCTATTCACAAAGTAAAGTTCTTAAAACTTAGAAGTAACACAAAGCACTTGGAAATGTAACCCATTAAGGAAAAAAAATATTCCTAAATTCTTTTACAAATCAAGTAATAGCTCTACAATTATACTTCTGTGTGACATGATACTAAAATAATTTAAGTAATATAGTAATTCTGTCACTTCTTTTACTTGAGTTTAGACCCTCCCTTCTTCTCTACTGAAGCTGAATCAGCTACAGGAATGGCAACTTCATAGAACTGGTTTATTAAAAATTCCTGAATTCATTGGAAGATTCCAGAACCTCGTTGTATTAGATTTATCTCGAAACACAATTTCAGAGATACCTCGAGGAATTGGTAAGGAAGATCGCTTTTATGCCTGTGTTTTTTACTGAGAATTTCTTTGATACATGGAATAATGACCTCATCTTTACATAGCCCTGAGTCTTGAGAAAATTGTAGACATCTAAATTGAAGTTTCCAGAGGATCCACGTTTCTGGGATTTACAGAAGTGATTCAATATAAGATTTCAAGGCAACAAAAGTCTCTTTGGAGATATTGTATAGATTCTGGAAACGATATCTCTTGTTCAGTTAATCTTCCTTGGAGAGAACGGGTTGAAGGCAAGAAAGAAAGAGATTCCTTAGATGAGAAAAAAAATCCCCAAATGGGAAATTGGCCATGATATAGGAGATAAAACAAGATGAAAAAAAAAAAACCCATATTTTTTGCTTATAGCACTGATAAACCTCCTTATCTTTAGAAGGGGCAGGACACATACTGGGAAAAGGGAAGAACGTGGGAAGTGTGATTTGCCAATACAAAACTAGCAAGTAAGTTATGCTGTAATACTTAATAACTGGAAACATTATTTTATACCCATCTGTTCTCTATTGTGTATTATTTTTTGTAGGACTGCTCACTAAACTTCAGGAGCTGATTCTTAGTTACAACAAAATCAAGACTGTCCCCAGGGAACTAAGTCATTGTGCCAGCTTGGAGAAGCTGGAACTTGCTGTCAACAGAGATATCTGTGATCTTCCACAAGAGGTCAGAAATATATAAGTGTCTACGATTTTATTCTCCACCTGCTACTGGTTTACTTCTCAACTGTGTGATCACCAAAAATAGCACTAAGAAAGAGATGCTATAAATTTTACTTCAGAAAATATTTAGTGATAATCATTTCTTATTATTGTAACACATATTTAATTTTAATTAGAGAAGTATCTATTTAGCATAAAAGAGACATCTATTATTGTCACAGTACTGACATCATTTGCGATCTCCTTAAAGGCCAGAGTAAGAGTCTTACTTATTTCTATTTCCAGAATTGAAGGCACAGCCCAAGTTGTAGTTGTTATTTAATAAATGCTTATTGAATAAATAATTATCATAAAGCACAGACAGTGTGGTGATGGAAAAACTCTTTTGTTTACTAGTTGGTGTTTATAGAGTGATCAGTTTTTGAGATAGAGGTGAAGTGGTAAGAAATGGATTCTTCAATTTTGGAAAAGTGTTTCTTTGCTAGTGTCTTAGGCCCTGCCAAGTAAAAGCAAAGCAATGGGTTTGCAAAGCCTTCAAACTTTGGTTTGGTGAGTTGACTTACTATTAGTAAAACCAAGCTGATCATAGAGATACACTTTCAAACATATTTCAAACATATTTAATGATCTTACAATCAGCAAAGAAAATTTCCAAGGTCTTGACTTTGCAAGATGAAAGTTAAGAAAAATAATAAAACTCAAAACAAAATAGAAAGACTATTCCCTTCTCCCATTCTCCACTATTTTTGATGAGACTATCACTTTCTTTCTCCACACCAGTAAATATGTCACCAATTATTGTTGCTTTTGCAAGTAAAACATAGTTTCTATGTTTATAGCTATCTCATCTTGTAATAGTTCAACTTAATGAAATGTAGGCACTTACTTATGATGAAAATGATGATCACAGGGACAATTTCTTTATATCTACGAGAGCCCCAGTAAATATTTTATTTTGAACTTCTAATTCTTGTGATTTTCTTTCTAGGATTGGTTCTGTCACTAAAAATGCTGTATAAATTTGGGCATATCTATTAACCTATGTTTACCTTAATTTTTTCACATGAGAAATAGGTTTTACTGGAACAAATACTGAGCTCTGACCTTGAGCCTGGGATTATTTCCAAGTATGGCCTCTAAGTTAGCTGTGTAGCCTTGAACTCACCACTTTATATAACGAGGTCTCAATTTTCACATATACAAAATAAAGACTGTTGTTATAATAATGTTAATATCTTTCAATATTATACACTCAAAGGGTTCTAGTACGAATGAGAAGTCAGTAACAGGAGGAGACTTGTGTTTCAGCCACTACATTGCACACACAGTATACACACAAACATATTTATGCCAATGTGAAAACAATCTTTTTATACTCCATTCTGAACCATGAAAAATTTTAAAGTCTGATGACAGATTTTGAAAAAGTGTTTTATTCATGGCTTGAATTCTAAAGCTGGACAAACATTACCTACTAAATGGAAACCTCCTGCTTTTTTGCAGTGCCCACAAAACACTGTATTTGTGCTTTTTGTGTGTGTGATGTTAAAGATATGGAACAAATCTTAACACTCCCTGAGACACAAATAAAACAGAACTTGCCTAGATACATGGAAAGTTTTTTGGCAAAGTTAACTGAATTCTCACATTTTGAAACTTTTCACTACAGTGTTATATAGAAAGAGTTTAAAAAATTTCGTGGCTTTAGGTCCATGAAGACTTGAGAGCCCATCACCCATCATTTCTAGTTACATGGCCTCTCTCAACCATTTTGTCCATGGAATAGAAATAAGATACTCATCTTGTAAAGTTGATGAATAAACTAGAGTTGAAAGCATCAACATGAATACATTGAGACACCGATATTAAGAGAAAAAAGCAAGTTAAGGAAAGTACAGTATAATCTTCAAATAAAAATACTAAATTTTGCTTATGAAAACATATAATAGTAATTACAGAGAAATATATAAAAACATATATTTATGTATACTAATGAAAACAAGAAAACATCCTCAGGAATAATAAATACCAAATTCAGGAGAGGGATTCCCTCTGGAAAGGAAGAAGGGAGGAGCACATAGGAGGCAGTCATATCAATATATTTTCTTAAAAAAAAAAAGATTTATTTATTTGAGAGAGAAAGTGGAGGAAGGGACAGAGGGAGAGAATCCCAAGCAGACTCCCTGCTGAGTGCAGAGCCTGAGGGGGGTGGGGTGGGGGTGGGGATGGGGGTGGGCATCTCACGGATCACAACCTGAGCTGAAACCTAGTTGGTCGCTTAGTCGACTGAGCCACCCAGGTGCCCCTTAATATATTTTCTTTCTTAAGCTGAGCACACTGGTGTTTGGGGTATTATTCTTAATAAATTTTTATTGAAGTTTTCATTGCAAAAATGGAATTACCCAACAGTAAATGCTATGACTGAGATAGCATATGTAAAGCATCAGGCACAAAAAAGAAGGTTCAATAAAGATAAGTATTATTTTGAACTTTGGGTTTTCCCATACAAATCTCAAGTGCAGGATGAAAGGAAAATACAAACACAAGCAGGTTCTGTAAACGCTGGAATTTGGGTATTTGGAAGATACATTTTCTTTGAATAGACGAACTTCCTATAAGAGTTTCTCATTTACCTGGAGGTTATTTAGCTTTATTTGTATTTCGAAGTTATTGTGGATGCCTAGGACTAAAAAAGCCCAAGCATAATATGAACATTCCTTGATGTGAAATAGCTCTTCCAATGTGAAAGTTCCAGTAGTTTACACTGTGGACATTCATTTTGAAAAACCTTGCTTGCCTCTTCAGCTCAGCAGTTTGTTCAAGCTTACGCACCTTGATTTGAGTATGAACAACTTCACTACCATCCCTCTGGCTGTGTTGAACATGCCTGCTCTTGAATGGCTCGACATGGGAAGCAACAGACTTGAACAACTCCCCGATGCCATAGAAAGGTAAAATAGATACTTTTCTGTGCTATTAACCGATGTGTTGAAGCCATCCATAATAAATCACAGACAAAACGAAGGGGACCCCATGCATAATCAATCACAAGAGATCCAGGTAGTACTAAATATGCTCCTTTTTAACAATATTTTCATTTACGTTAAGTATTAGGGCTTTGGAGAGAAAAACTGGCTGACTTCAACATGTGAACACAAATATGCCACACAATAACAACATTACTTAGTGCATGCCAGGCCCTCTGTGGGCGTAAAATGGATGAGGAAATTAATGTAGAGATGTTAGCTAAATTGCTCAAGACCACAGTGTAAGTGTGAGACTAGGCGGCCTGGCCCAGAGTTCATGCTGTTAACCATTAGCATACTTGTCTTGCCCAGCTAGGCATATGAATAATTTCTGATTTTTCTCCTAACACTCTAGTTCAGACTAGATAACATGTATAGCTGTTCCTTAAGAAATCCCTTGAGAATAGTGATGCATTCTAAAATATGCCGGCTTCCTTTCTACCACCACATGCTGAGAAGTGTACTGTAGGGATTCACCCTCCAATGCAGTTTCCCTAATAATCAGGTAAGGTGAAGTCAGTTAACTCAACTGGCACACGGGTTAAAGGAGATGTATGAAAGATGACATTGGTTTCATTTTAGCTTAATAAGAACCAGGGTTTTCATATGATGTATGATTAATCACAGAAACCTCTTTTAATTCATCAGAATGCAAAGCCTACATACGTTATGGCTGCAACGGAATCAATTAACATGCCTGCCAGAAACAATCAACAATATGAAAAATCTGGGTACGCTTGTTCTCAGCAACAATAAACTGCAAGATATTCCAGCGTGCATGGAAGAGATGACCAATCTGAGGTAAAAGCTGTGGACACGGAACTGCCATGTTCCCTTCAGGCTGCAGAACAAAGTAAAATTGAGAAATTGTTATTAATAGATTTGAGTTCTCATTCATATGAATGAATACATTTAAAAATGCTTCCAACTTGGAAATTCTACAATTTAGAAGTAGGATTCGTATAATACTGTCCAAAATCATTCAAGAAAGAATCCTTCAAACAAAAGCTGTACTGGGGTAG